>NC_054383.1:101178980-101296564 GCF_017654675.1 Xenopus laevis
AAAGAAAGAGAGATCTCCTGGCAGAGAACTTGAGTTGCATGCACTGTCTTTGTAATATACATATTATTGTAATATATATCTATATATATATATATATTATATTTATATATATAATATATAAATTGCTGTTCAGGAACAAGTGTTCTAATTTACTGTTATATTTTTGATGAATGGTGTAATTTTTATTTAATAATGGGATGCTCAGGGCTCTCAGACACCCTTATGTATATTACATAGTAAAGTTTTGGTGCTCAATGATGGACAATACGGTCAACCTCTAATATATAGTAAAGAAGCCACTGGCAACATACCAGACATGTGATGCAGGGAAACCCTTGCAAAGTTTAACGCAGAAGTGCAACTTTCAGGGCTCACCTTCAGGTTTACAGTACTTCATGTGGTCTGGATCCCTACAAATAGACGTTGAAGGAAGGATAGAAAACCAGCCTGTTTCCTTGTCAGTATTTGGGTACTTCAGCTACATAGAAGCAGAGCCTACAGGAGACCTAGTTCCCATCTATCCGTATACTTGGTGAAGCTTGAAGCTGCTTTTTGATAAATAAACTCACTGACGTCCTCCTTCTCGAGAGTGCTACAACGTGGCTATCCTGCACACTTAGCTAACCTTGTTCTCAGGGTCTCCTTTCCCGCTGACTTCTTTAAAGGGGTTGTCACTTAGGGCCTAACATTTCTGGGGCCTTGTTGACTCCAGGCTCATGGAAGGGCCAACGCCCTTGCAAATCCCATGTTACAGTAATTGCAGAAATGGTTATCAACCTTAAGGCCAATGAGACTTGGTTGCAAAAATAAGTTCTAAATGGTACATGGGGTTTTAATAATTTGAGCCATGGGGGCCATTAACCTATGGGGCCCTACACCATTTTTTAAAGAAAACCATTTAAAGCACCCTCAGGGTTCAAAAAGAGGCAATCCTCTATGACATGATAAGCATGAGAACATCTATTTGAATTAGGAGGTCATCTTAGCTGCAAAAAATATTTTTATTACAGGAAAGTTGTGGATTTTCTCCCTGAATCAGTTCTAACTGGCAGAATACATTAGAAAGCTTCAAAAAAGGGTTTGGGGTGGGAAAGTGAGGAAATAAAGTTCCTAAAATGAAATCTTAGTACAAAAATTGGATCCAGAGACTGGGCTTACTTTCCATGCAAGGTATATTGGAAGAGGTTCAATTGGGTTTTTATTTTTATAAAAGGTTTGAATTCAATGTACTTTTGTCCAACCTTATTATTATGTTTACTATTTCTTACTAATTATTTATTTCTTATTAGTAGATTTATTATTATTATGATTTATTAATTATTTAAGAATCTATATTCGAAATGAAGCAGCTCTTTTGGAGCGCTAGAGGGAATAAATATTGCCAGACATTTAAACCTGGCGACACTGCACATGTTTAAATGGCACTAGCCGTCTTCACTTGCTGCAAGAAAAAGATTTGATGGAACATTAATTAGAAACAGGAATTAACCAGCAGGACCAGGATGGATAAAACAAGCCATAAGACTGTTTATGGGATTTTTTCCAAGGTCATTAAAACTAATATTAAAAGGAAGATGGATATGAGGGGGTTTGGAGGTTATTAACAATCGTCTCCCAATTAAAAAAATACAATAAGGGGGCCAATGTATTTTTAAATATGTTTTTATTTAAAAAATAATAATTTAGAGTGTAAATCTTGTGAATGGCTGTTGTCATCTTCTAGCTGCCCATCGGGACGGCAAGTTTTTCTGGCGGGGCCCTACAGATGAACATTGGCCCCTGTACATGTGCCCCCGTCTCCCCGATGGCTGCCATGATGTTTTCTTAACTTCAGTGCTTCATTTCTAAGGAGAGATTTGCTCAGTGTTACCATTGGATGACGGTATGTGTTATAATTCTGAAATTTGTTATTTTTTTTAAATATTTAAATTTACTATTATTTATATCTCATTCCTTATGCTGCTAATTTAAGGTCAACTATAACTTAACTAAACTAATAACATTTTTCTCCCATGCTCATCATATTTATCTCTCTCATAGATTGGGCCTAGTTCAGTGACCTCTGCTCTAATACAAATCTCATCCCTTTGATTATTGGGCTTTAATGGGCTGTTAGTTAGCAGAATTATAGATAATTTATGAAAGCCAGAGAATATTGGATGAATAACGAGCAGTAGATGGATAATGGTCCTATACATCAAGTGAACTATATATGAGAATCAACATGTTCCTTACTCTCTCTGCAGGTTGCCACTTGATATTGCCTTTTCACACCCTTTCATTCCATGATGTTGCGAACGAAAGGGGTGTGACAGTAGCTGCTCTGGCAGATGCGCCTTCCAATCCGGATTTTTCTGGAGGCTATTTCTTTATAAAATCATGGAAAGTTTGTTCACTCCCTGGAAAAATAGATAACAAATGCAAAATTATAATTGTTCCTTGTTGTATAAATAACTAACATTCCAGAGCTCATGCATTTAAAGACTGGATAATAGAACCAGCAGCAGCATGTGCTAATCCCCCATCAAAGCTTCTACTTTTATGGGGAAAGTCCTTTTGTTAAACATTGTGATCTTGAATCATGTTTACTCTGTGCTAATTTAACAACCAGACAAAGCATACAAGACAAAAGCTTGTTCAAGAAGGTAAAATAGAACAAGTGAGATCCTTCCCTTCTAATGGTTTATACTGATCTGCTTGATTAGGGGGGTCTATTTTGCTTACTTACTAACTAAATATTAGAGTACATTTACCTTCTACCCATAATATATGTCTCTGGTTTTGCCAACATCTTTGGCCTTAGCTTTTAATTGGCTGCCCAGATATAACCCCAAGATCTTAGCTAAGCATGAGCTTCTTGCACCTGAGCATTTACACATATAACACTTTATCTTCCCCCTTACTTCTTTCCCATTTATCTCTTCCCTATTCCTTAACTTCACCCCAATGTCCCCCTTGCCAATAACTTCTCCCTTGCCTATTTCCCCAAATGTTTTCCTTGACTCTCACATTTGTACACCCCTTACCACATTATCAATATCCCTACATTCTCCTCATTTCCTTTTCATTTCCCACCCTCTTCCACCTCACCCTCTTTTTCCTGTTTCAGTGGAAATCACTCACCATGAGTCCCATAGCAATACCTGGACGGCGACCATGCATTATTCTTTTGATGCGTGCATGGCTGGGGAAATCTGCTGAATGCCTAGGTTGGAAGAAAATACAAAGATGAGAAATATGATTGACAATCATAACATTTCTTTGAAAAACAACAATCTTGAAAAAATCTAATTAACTTAATTGCTATATTTGTTACTTGATCTGGCCAGCAATACTGACAAAATAACGGTATTGGAAACTGGCAAATTTCAAATTTTTAAGTAAATCAGCCCCTTACTAACAGCCCATAGTTTTCAATATTTAATAATATCCTGTGTTAAAGCCGTGACACCTAAATGTCCTCTAACCTTTTACAAACAGTTCTTTAATGGCACTATAGCACACACCACTGGGGTTTTACTTACTGGTAGTATCCTATCTGCCATTTCCACAGGGGCGGAGATTCCCACTGACCATACATCAGCCTACATATTGAAATATGGAAGAAAAGGCAACTATTAGAAAAGAATATACACAGGTCACATGAAAAAACAATTACAGATCATTCAGATTCTTTTGTTATCTATGCATCTGCAACCTCACAATAATTCTATTTTGTAAGAAAATATAGTAAAACCCCCCATATTATTGTGTTGGAAAATCAGGAAAATTCATTCAGCATGATATATTGGTGGGACCAAATGTAAAATCAGAGGATGTAAAATTTTAATTCCAAGTATTGAAGTGATGCGATCTTTAAAAATGACCCCAAACACCCCAGGCTGAGTGTGTCACACAGAGTTGGAAAATCCCATAAAGAGTCAAGTGAAGTTGGTTTCTAACATTCCTGTGCCCTGCAGTTCTCTCCTTCACTTCATATTCTCCTCTCATATCACAGAAACCATATTACAGCTTTGTATTCACTGTTATGAGAGGGGTATGTGAAGTGAGTTAAAAAGATCACACAGTGCACCTTGTATACAGTTCATAACATTATATATAAAACGAGAGAGAAGACATCACAATACCTTAGAGGTGTATTCTATGACCTTATAGTTAGTGTTGGCCAGTACTTCTGGTGCCATGTATGGAAGAGCACCTGCAGTACTATTACTTCTTTCACCAATGGTGGCATAACTGACATCACCTGAAATTGGTATAACAAAAGCAGGAATTTTAATTTTCATTTATAAATGCAACCCACCATGACGATAGAAATAAATATCCGTTTGTTCAGGTTTTTGGTATCACTTACTGATCTTCACTTCTGCATCAGATGTTATCATGATGTTGTTTGGCCTTAAGTCATGATGAATCACCTTGTGCTTATCAAGGTGGCACAGGCCCTGAATAAAGGAAAAGTGAAAATATAAATATTTTTCTTGCGTTTAATGAATTCGATTTATCCAGAATAGTACCAAGGAGTTTCACTTGAGACATACCTTTAATACCTCCTTGCAGGTATAAGCAATCCAGCCCTCTTTCAAGGAGTGGGATATGTTGCTGTTAAAGAGCTGTTTTACTGATGTCCCACTGTAACGCTCCATTGAAATCCACAGTCCCTCATATTCTGGCATTTTTACAGAGGCAGGTTGGAAATATGCCCCGTAATAGCCAATGATGTTTCCATGGCCAGAAATGGTTTCTAGAACCTGCAGTTCATTGAGGACTTCTTTCTGCTTCTAGTTTAAAAAAAAAAAAAAAAGTAAAGTCAATACAATAAAATGACTATTTCAAATACCCCGACCTAACTTGTAGTTCTAAAAAACATCAACATTGTAATATCTCTACACGAGAATTGCATAATATGATTAACACTCTCAGTTCTTTTATTTCTTAAATCCCATACATTTTTCAAATGGTATTCACTTATTTTTACAGTTACATAGTTATTAGTTTAGCAAATTACCCTACTACTACAAATCATAATGTAGGTGTTACAAAAAGCTTATTAGTCCTTAATTATAGTAATCGTATCAAGACACATTACCTCTTCATCTTTCATGATGGTAACTGCCACTTCCTTTTGTTCTTTACGGTGCCATCCCTACAACAAAAGAAGCAAAAGAATCTCTGTGATCATTACTGTTTGGAACATTATGGAAAAGCAAACGCATATATTGTGTGGATATGGGAAGGTTTATTGGCAGCTTCAGAAGCACAAGAAAACAAAGAAGGGACAAAACTCTAGAGGGTACAACTAATTGGCTGTATTTACAGAATCACCCAAAATATGACAAAAATAACCCACTAACTGAAATATCTTACATTATAAATGACACCGTAGCTGTCCTCTCCGATGGGCTCCAGGACTTGTACATAACTCCGTGGCTTCTAAAAAAATAGGCATTGTATAAAAAAAACATGATAAATACAAAACTGAATTTAAGGCAGTTGGACAAATAACCTTTCCAACATGAAAGAAGCACAGGGGGTGTAGGGGGAACTGGGAACTAGTGTAATTAGGGGAGAAGGCTGAGGACTGGAATATTTAAGTCAAACCATTAAAGTAGAGCTTTTGCGTCACTTAGCGTTCCAAAATACAGTTCTACAGCTGCTTACCGGGTATTTAGTTGCAAGTAGATGTTGATATGCCTGGGGAAGACAAAAAACATATTTTTAGATCAACTATTCTTGGGGAGCTGCTAAAATTATAATTTGAAGGAAAAGGAAAGGTTTATTTACTGGAGAGGGGTTGTCAATATGTTCGGTAACATAGCTAGGCTCACACATATAAAGTATACTATGGTTTATATTTACTGGTACATCTTGGTTCAAAGAGAGAACTTATTTTTGTTAGACGAACTGAACCCTGGAGTGCAGGTGCTTCAACGGACATTATGGGGGTACATTATTAAAGATCGAGTTGTGTTTTTCCAAAATTGGGTTTTCAGGGTAGCTTTCAGTAAAAACTTGAGAAAAACTTTTGAAAAATAAAAATGCACATTTTTCTCGTTTACATTTTTTTGTTTCGAGATCATTTCATTAATCAGGGTTCGTGCTGAACTATACTTAGCTTTGAGAAGAGCTTTGTTTTTTTTTTAAAACAGAAGACTTCTCAGTTAACTGGTGATTGGTTTTGAGAAGCCATTTAGACTTGTCTAAATTCAAATTACAAGCAGCTACATCAGTCTCTGAGCAGCAGCTCATTAAACAGAAGAGCAGACCATTTAAATATAGACTAATGAAAGATTTAATTAAATAATTCTGCTCAAACCCTTTTAAAGGCTTTAAGACTTACCTGGTTGTTGTCGCCCACTTGCTCCTCAGAGATTTTGGAGATTTCAGGCTGGCAGGTGTTGGTGCCTGATTCCTCTGCTATCTCCTATTTAGGACAAAGAAAATGTATTTTTAGATGACTGATCTGAACCCTTGATTTTAAAAAAGAACTGCAACACCCAAACTTCATGTCCATAAATAAGTAAAGAAAGCAGAGTTGTGGGGCAGGGTGAATGATTGTTATGTTTGGCTGTGTCCTTTTTTAAAAACCATAATTTCTCTTATTGTATCAATTCAGCTTAATGAATATTTTGAATCAAGCCTTATATATAAGCAAGTGAGATGTATGTATGTATATTTTTATTTGTATACCACTCCTTGAGGGCAAAGCACTGTACAGCAAAACAATAAATTAGTAACAAACAAGTGGTCACTGCAATAATAAGTGACAGTAAGTGCATTATTAGAAATACAATTCACATAAATATAAAATATAATTACAATACAAATGAAATGCTCAGTGACAAGGAGACAAAAGGATGGAGGACCCTACCCCGTAGGGGTGAGATAATGTTAATGCATTGTGTAATACATGCCCTGTGTTTTTATTTTGAATGTGGGATTTTTATCCTACAAGTCTCGGTGTGAAAATATTGTCTCAGGAGATATCATTAACAAATGAATATAAAGGTTTAATTAGATCTTTCTGCTCATACCTCATCGATGATTCTGAGGTTTTCCTCGTTTGTTTCAGCACTCTCTTGCTGGTTTTCCTCATTTATTTCAGCACTCTCTTGCTGGTTTTCCTCATTTATTTCAGCACTCTCTTGCTGGTTTTCCTCGTTTGTTTCAGCACTCTCTTGCTGGTTTTCCTCAATTATTTCAGCACTCTCTTGCTGTTTTTCCTCATTTATTTCAGCACTCTCTTGCTGGTTTTCCTCAATTATTTCAGCACTCTCTTGCTGTTTTTCCTCAATTATTTCAGCACTCTCTTGCTGTTTTTCCTCATTTATTTCAGCACTCTCTTGCTGGTTTTCCTCAATTATTTCAGCACTCTCTTGCTGTTTTTCCTCATTTATTTCAGCACTCTCTTGCTGGTTTTCCTCGTTTATTTCAGCACTCTCTTGCTGGTTTTCGAGTTCAGGCTGGCAGGTGTCATTGCCTGATTTCTGTGTTGTCTCCTGTAGATAAAATTTGTAGATATGTGAACTGAACCCACTTGATTAAAGAAGAATTGCAACACCCAAACCCCTATATATGAGGCCACAAGTAAATTGCACTTGCAGCCAATTCAGAATGGGAGGTGGGACAGGCTCCCCTGTCCCAAACTTGGTGGTCAAAGTACGATATGAACAGCACCACAAATTGTATTAGAAGTTAAAATGCCTTTATTGCTCAAGTGACGGGCATTACCGTTACTGCGGTAATGCCCGTCACTTGAGCAATAAAGGCATTTTAACTTCTAATACAATTTGTGGTGCTGTTCATATCGTACTTTGACTGCATTTGCTGGTGGAAAGTGGCCACTGGAGAACCTGCACCCATCCAAAGAAAAGTAAGAAGATTTAACAAGGTTGTGCTGACTATTCTTGTTTGCATACCAAACTTGGTGGTGCCTAACAAATTTGCTCCCCAGAGTGAATCTGGGTTTAATATTCCTTTAAAATATTTTTATATTTTATATATTACATATTTTATATATTACAACCATATCATTTTTTCTTACCTGACAGATGTCAATATCAGGGGTTTCTGGAGCCACCTGGCAGATGGTTATGGCCGGCTCCAGTTCTTCCTCTGGTTTTAATTCCTAAGAGGAATAAAGTTAGTTAGTTGATGAACTTCTTATAATGCTGTAGTTCAATATCTAGCATGTTATTTGTATAAAGCATTCACTCAACTTCATAAAATCAATCAATTTTATGTTTCTGTTCAACTTACTTGACAAGTGGCATTGCCAACAGGTTGTACATAATTAAGAGAGGAAAGTAGATTAGAGCCACACATCTCTGGTATGTGTTGGGGGGCAGGTGTATAAGGGGGTTATTTATCAAAGTCCGCTCGGGTTATTTTATGCTTATTTATTTTTACATTTACTCGAAAATTTGCTTTGCGCTAAAAAGTCAGAATTTCACTAATTTTAAGATTTTTCTGAAATTTTCTCCTGAAAACTCTGTAAACTTTGGGGTATTGCATTCGGAGTTTAGTAAATAACCCCCAAAGTATTAATGATCCAAACATAGATGCAAGTCTTATTTATATCACATATTTGGAGTTCATTAGTTATAGTTAGCTGTTCAAAAAACATCATATTAAATGGTAAATTCTTCTGTTTACATTAATAGCAACCATTTTGCCCAATCAACTATGCCGAGGTCAGCCCCATGGCTTTATACCACTTCTTTTCTGCTTTCCTGCAGAGTATCACCAGGTTACCCTGGTTAAGAGCAATGATATGAGACTGTTAGATCAGTGTTCTCCTCTAGGAATATTGTGATGTTCCAATGGGGAGCACTGAGCTAACAGCTCTCATGTCAAAATGTGGTTAAACTTTTGGAGCTGGGCCCACTAGAAAAGGCTTGGAACTTGGCTGGGGAGGGGGCAGACCCAGGAATCTAATCAGAAAAATGAACTTTGGTAATGATACTAATAATAGTAAGCACCACATATAAAAACAGTTGAGTGAAAAAATGGTGGTGTTACTTTATGCAATTAAAGGCCTATCATATATGCTTAGTTATGACTAAAGGAGTGTGGCTTGTTTTGGAAAAATATGCTTTTAATTAGATATAACTAATATGAGTAAATATGATATAATAATAATGTCTAAATAAATGCATGGTCAGTATAGGGATTTATTTTGATAATAATATAAAATCAATGTATTTTCCTTTTGACAGGAGAGAATGAGGTTTCATCAACAAAGAAAACGGTTTTAACAATAAAGTCCATGCCGTTATGAAATGTGCCATCTATGGAAATGGTAATGGATTATTCTGTAGCTGAATGTCACTATTAAATGACATTAAAAGTAAGGAAGGTGCCCATGTTTATCAAGTCATGGACATTATTATTCAGATGAGAAATAATTGGGAAATGTTGCCAATTGTGAATAAACGGGCTAAATCCAGTTTACCCAGTGTTTTTCTTTTGGACCAGTAAGAATTGATGGTGCAGCTTCATCAAGGTATAAATCTATAGAAAGGAAATAATCTGGTTTTGATAGTACTAATAGGAAAATTGTGTCACTTCTTTTAATGTTGTCCAATTCTTCATCACTTACCACAACAGATTCTTTGGTTGGATGATTAACTTTTCTTTTCTAAGAAGACAAAAAAGAATTATTACAAAAAAAGAAATGAGCAAATAGGAAAACTATAATTATATAAATGATATAAATCCAACTTCCCTTAGTTAATAGAAAACACATAAATGTATTTGATTGTAATAAAATCACATATTAAATACAATTTCAGTTTTTGGATTTGGTGAAGCTGAATTCAAATCACAAGATATTGGGAGTTATCAGCAATCTAAATATGGTAATAAGGATTTGATTATTGGGTCAGTAATCTGTAGTGACTGATTTGGTATTAAATGACTAGGGATGGGCGAATTTGACCCGTTTAGTTTCGCCAAAAATTTGCCGCCGGCGAAATGTCACGACTCCCATTACAGTCTATGGGCGTCATTTGTTTTTTTCCCACCATGCAAGTCTATGGGCGTAATTTCCATGGCGAAACAAGGCGAAAAAATTCGCCCATCCCTGTAAATGACATAGTTGGTGCAAACACAAGTAGAACGTATTGTATCCCCTATACTAAAGCCAAATCATATAACAAAAATGAATGGAAACAGCACTAGTGACTGTAGCACAATACAGATATATTGAGGAGCAGTCAGTCTGTCTCTATCTCATCATCATGTTATTAGTAGTGATGGGCGAATTTATTTGCCAGGCACGAATTCGCGGCGAATTTACGCTATTCGCCGCTAGTGAATAATTGAAAAACGCAAAACGCCCGCAAAAATTCGCCGGCGAATTTCGCGAATTTTCCGGCGAAGCGAATTTTCCGGCGAAGCGAAACGGCGCAAATTTGCTCATCACTAGTTATAGTATTAGCAACTGTCACAAACAGAACAATGTTCAGAGATAATCCAGTAACAGAGTTTGAGGACAAGTTTCTCCCCCATGAAGTTATTCACTAAATGAATTATGTCATGTTATAGTAGAAAAAACAACGTCCTTACCTTGCGAAAACAAAAACATTTGAAAATAGTTTTCCACATTTTGATGTTAGTTGTTTTTTTGTTAGATGTTAGATTTTTTTTGTTGTTTTGATACGATAAAATATTCTTCTGTGGAGAGAAAAAAAGAAAACCATTTAGTAGTGAAACAGTTTAGTAATCCCAATACTTTGTTCTATGTAATATAGAATATATATATATGAGGCCCAAACAGCCCCCACCTCCACACTAGTGGTATATATAATCAAATGCCCTTGTGGTTTATTGTACTGTGGCAAGACGGTGAGGCAGCTAAAGGAAAGGATAGGCATCGAGCGAGTATTAGGGCTGCGTTAGACCCAGAGAGAGTCAAAAATAAGAATAAAGACGACCTGAAACAGGACAAAGCCCAACAGCCGGTGGCCAAGCATTGGGCGGAGGCCAAACATAGTGCCTCCTCCTTTAGATACATGCCGATAGAGCAGATACAAATGCATCCAGGAGGTGGTGATGTAGGAAAAGCGCTTTTGAAAAGGGAAGCCTTTTGGATTTATGAACGCAATTGCGTCTCACCAAAAGGTATGAATGGGCAGATCAAGTTGTAAGTTGTAGAGTTGATCTAAATGGATAAATAGAGTTTGGTAGTTCCTTTACAAACTTTCTATTTATTCTGTGGCTTTTACAGTGAAAGGAAATGTTTTATAAATTATGGATACAATTTAGCTACAACTTTGTTTCTCTTTTCCTTTTAGGACACTTTAGTAACATATGGATTTTAATTGAGCACTGTAACACGAGCTTATGAAACACACCGGTGACATCTTGTGGACAAAATGAATTTTACAAGTACACAAAACTTATACACTGTTTGATATCACAAAATGTTTTGTAAATTTTTTAACACGTTTTTATACACTAATTTATGATATTTATGGTATTTATGATGTATATGCGATGAGTGTTCATGATGATAACACTATCTGCTAGTGATGGGCGAATTTATTCGCCAGGTGCGAATTTGCGGCGAATTTGCGTGATTCGCCGGCAGCGAATAAATTTGCGAAACGCCCGCGAAAATTCGCAGCAAAAATTCGGCGGCGTCAAAAAAATTTCCGTCAAAAACGGGACGAGACGCCGGCGCAGTTTCGCAAATTTTTCGCAGTTTCGCACGAAATTCGCACATTTTTCGGCGAAGCTAAACGGCGCAAATTCGCCCATCACTATATCTGGGTAAAAAATATTTTTATGTCACATATATGAAGATGTAGACAAATACAAGATTCCTCTGCACTCAACCCATTATCAATATATTTAAGACAGAGACATTTTGTGCATACTGCTACTGAAAAATGCCTTACCCTTTAAACAAAACAGGGATTGTTTGTCCATATATTGCAATATATATAAGCTGGCCAACTACGTCAAAGTCATCCCATATCTGGCCAGTCCTATGCTAAATTTTCATCTGATTCATTAAGAATTCTATGGTTTAATTATACATTTTATAAAAGGGACGAATACGTTTTACCTGCAACTTACTAGCTGCTTTCAAAGTAAAACTCCCAAACTTGGCTGCCCTTTTATTAGACACCAGTGGGATCACCTGACTATAGTTGGAGGGGTTATAAAATTTGTTATAAAATGTATAATTAAACCATAGAATTCTTAATGAATCAGATGAAAATTTAGCATAGGACTGGCCAGATATGGGATGACTTTGACGTAGTTGGCCAGCTTAAATATATTGCAATATATGGACAAACAATCCCTGTTTTGTTTAAAGGGTAAGGCATTTTTCAGTAGCAGTATGCACAAAATGTCTCTGTCTTAAATATATTGATAATGGGTTGAGTGCAGAGGACTCTTGTATTTGTCTATATGTTTTTTGTGGTCACACCCTCATTGCACCCCCGCCTAATGATTTTAAAAACTAGTGGTGAGCACAACTTTCCCCTGTTTGTTACATATATGAAGATGGTCACAAGGGTTAAATCACTTCATTAACAGGTTTGGATAACAAGCACCCATTGGAGAATTTGAATGTGTTAGACTATTTAAGATTGGTCAATGTATTTTTGTATCATCCTTGAGAAAGGTCCTAACAAGGACGTTGGATAATGGTACAACGGAATAAATGATTGAGAATTTTTACATGGGAGTGCCGGTTTTCTTGAATTGAAGGTTATATACATTTTAACCATGCACCCCGGCTAAATAGGCCATAATAGAGTTTGCCTTGGAGTGAGGATACTCACTGGACTGTGATATATATATATATATATACTGTATGTATATATGTGTGTGTGAGTGTGTGCGTATATATACATTTACAGCTATGGGATCCATTACCAAGAAACCTGTTTTTGAGAATGCTCCATAATACAGGAAGGCTATCACCCACAGACTCCATTTTAGTCAATGAATTCAAATTCTACCATATTCATGATACCACTAGTGGTCTCAAAGCTCAAACTGTACCAGTAAAACGGTTATTTTTAATAAAGTTTTCTCCCAAATATACAGAGATCTACTCACCTCAGTCTCCTGATCAAGAATGAGAAATCTCTGGGCTGCAGCTGTACACCTTGACTTTGTCCATTATGACATCATAATGACAACTGTTTGTTTGAACAGCTGTGAGATTCAGAGCATTGTGACATCACGCATGCAGCCCAGGCAGGGCAGTTATAACAGCAAGTTAAATCATGGTTGCTGAGTTCAGTTAAATTCAATTAAGTTGAAGAATAAAGTGCAGTGGGTTTTGTTGCCATGATGAGAGCCTGTTTATTCAGTAGCCATTCTCAATATAGGGAATGATACCATTGCAACATGTATATTATTGTGTATTATTTGTATAAGAAATGGTACAATTAATATATTACAAAGACTGCCCCATTATTATATATAATGAGTATAGGGAACGCAGTGTTGTCTTGTACCTGAAATTGCAAAACAGTCCTGTGCTTTTTTTAGTGTTTAAATGTATTTTATTCAACTGGGGCAGCATAGCGCATCTTGACACAACTGGATATCAGTGCAAAGAGCTTTTTGGCCTTAGATTTAATCATGTTAATAAATTCATGTTATGTATTTAGCAAACAAAAGTCTAAATTTTATTTTTCATACTATGCTTTCATTTAAATGCACTTCTTTCATTTAAATGCACATGACAAGGTTGTTCCTTTTATGTATTTTGCCACACTACCATAACTACAACCTTATTTTAACAGTGTCAGCTGGAATGGTATTTAAATACAGGGTCTGACTGTTTCTTTTTATGCACATGAGCAGGTTTTTTAACATGCGTTTTTTTTGCTGATGATCCAGAGAGCCGGTCTGGGCCGACGGGGCCGACAAGAACCGGGGTCCGTCGGGTTTTTTCTCCGTGTCCCAGGCCGACCCTGTTCAATTATTAATTGTTTTTTTTTTTTTTTAAATTATTCAAAATATTTAAATATTTATTTATAAAAATTATTAATTTCTGTCTACTATGGAAACATTAGGGATGCACCGAATCTAGGGTTCGACCTTTTTCAGCAGGATTTGGATTCAGCCGAATCCTTCTGCCAGGCCGAACCGAATCTAAATTTGCATATGCAAATTAGGGAATGGGAAGGAAATCGTGTGACTTTTTGTCACAAAACAAGGAAGTAAAAAATGTTTTCCCCTTCCCATCCCGAATTTGTAGATGCAAATTAGGATTCGGATCGGTATTCGGCCAAAGCTTTCTTGAAGGATTCGGGGGTTCGGCCGAATCCAAAATAATGGATTCGGTGCATCCCTAATTTAAAGTAGTTTGTCGAATTACGAATTGTACCTTGATCATTGTCACTAGTTGATCTAGTGCAAAGTGCTCAATTACAGCTGGGAGTTTCTGAAAGGGAAATAACACAAAAAATGGTGCTTTATTATGAAATAATATTTGTATGTATTATAAAAATAAACAACATTTCAATTCCCTGACATTCATTTTTGCAGTATGAGACAGATCTGCTGTCGTGTGTCAAAAATACAGGAAGAGTCCCCGAAATTATGCCTCAGCCGACCGAGTGGTTTTATACTGGTCATGAAACTTTTGAGCTGTCTTTTAAAAGAAGGTGCCTTGGTGGTGATACATTGTTTATATAGGGAATCATCTACTCCCCTATTGTAAAAAGGGATATTATAAGTCACCAAGGAGTTCAATGACCATATAACGGCACAGGGCTGAAGGCCGAGGTCTTCCTTTTGTGCTGGGTGCCATTGGCATGCTGTAGGTGACACAGGTGACAAAATGCAGGGTCACCTACATTCCAATAGGTACTGGGCTTTATATATTTATAAGCAGTTACACAAGACAGTAACTGCTTGGGAGTATTTTATGAATTCCGATCCCACATCAATTGAGTCTGAAGTCTGGCCTTGAATACATACTGAAATAGCACACTATATTTATTGTTTTAATTTTATCAAATGCACATTGACAATATTTTTACCTTTTAATTCAGAGGCAAATTTTTCCAGTTGCTCTTGAACGGAGCACATATGGCTGATAGTTGACCATGGAAAAAAACGAATTTTCAAAAGCTCATCAAAAGTTCTCAGAATAGAGAAGTGAGAGGCTGCGGTGAATGGAGAATAGCCAGGAGCAAAGTGCAAAGGGAAAAGTCACTTTGATCAAATCAATGGCACTCTAAGATAATTTAAAGGGGTGGTTCACCTTTAATGTAACTTTTATTATGTTATAGAACAGCCAATTTGAATTAACTTTTTAATTGTCTTTTATTAATTTTTTTACAGTTATTTGCCTTTTTCTTTAGACACTTTGCAGCTTTCAAATGGGCGTCGCTGACCCCTTCTAAAAAGCAAAAGCTCTGTAAAGCTACAAATGTATTGTTATTGCTACTTTTTATTACTAATTCTTCAAGCCAGGCCTCTCCTATTCATATTCTAGCCTCCTATTCAAATCAATGCATGGTTGCCAGGGTAATTTGAACCCTAGTTACCAGATTGCTTAAAATGCAAATTGAAGAGCTGTTGAATAAAAAGCTAAATAACTCAAAAACCACAAATAATAAAAAATTTAAACATATGGCAAATTGTCTCAGAATATCACAACCCCTTTAATTACATTCTCCTTTTTGTGTTTCTTTTTCAAATATCTAAAATGAATCTACCCGTGAAGTTTTTTGTGTTACCTATATGCTGTTAGAGATATTTTACGTATAGTTACTGTACCAGAAGCTGTGCCAGGAGGAGCCCGCAGAGCCCTGTACTTACCGCTTGCCTCAGAGCAGGCAGTAGGCTGCTCCTCCTCGCGCTTCTTAATTTTCATGTCTGAATGACACACAAGTTAGGAGGTGAGTTTATGCCTACATGCCACCCCTGCCCTTCCATCTTATATAAAGTGCTGCCCAATGCAGGCAACCCTATATCGAAGGGGAAAGCCATCGGTTTCTGGACTTGGAAATGCAAAACGCAGTGAGCATAGTCCAAAACCGAGGCTTATCACTTCGAAACAAGCAGACTTTTGAATCTGCTCTAAATACAGCAGACCTATCAGTTAAAGGAGAAGGAAAGGTAAAAACTAAGTAAGCTTTATCAGAAAGGTCTATATAAATACACTAGCAAACTCTTAAAGTAATGCTGCTCTGAGTCCTATGTCAAAAGAAACACTGCATTTCTTTCCTTATATCGTGTTTACATGGACTTCTGTATCAGACTTCCTGTTTTCAACTTAAACCTCCAGGGCTTGGGCTTGAGCATGCTCAGTTTGCTCCTCTCCCCCTCCCTCCCTGCTGTAATCTGAACTCAGAGCAAGCAGGGAGAGACTCAGGCAGGAAGTGATGTCACACCAAGCTAATTTGGCAGCTGCTATCCTAGAGAACAGAGTGTCTAGAGCTGTTTACTCAGGTATGGAAAATCATTCTAAAGAATAAAAATGGTGTTCTAGCTTGCACTGTTGTGGCTAATCTATTGGTAATAAACTGCCTTTGTAGCTTTCCTTCTCCTTTAATCCATGTGGCTATGCAGTACTGCGCGCACACAAACACACACACACACACTCCTGAATGAATGTTTTAAAGTCGGTTACATTCAGAATTTGATTATGAGCCAAGTATCAAAATAACGTAAGAAACATGTACAGAACAATCAATATTTATTTTGGTCATAAAGCGTGTTGTCAACATAAATTACATGTGCCCTTTGGGCCTCTACAAGAAATGAAATGTACCAGAAATGCAGGACAAGCCCAAATCACTAGTACAGTCTTTAACAAAAAACACCCTTATATACCAATTACAAGTTACCTGACGTTATTTGTCAATACACAGGACGGATCCTTAACAGATTTTGTGCATATTTATAATTCTGATCAGCAAATAAACTCAACATTAAAGATTTGTTATAAATCTTTCTAATCGCTTCCCTTATATTCCAGTGTATCTCAAGACTGGGAAAGGAGTCCCCCATTCTGTTTGCATTAATCAGAATATTCTAATTGTGTAAGTAGATAATAGAATACAGTTTATATTATTACAGAAAGCAAAACTGGAGGCCTAAGTTGAAAAGGACCTGTATATAAACTGGTTTATGAACCAAGCATGTAAATAAATGTGTGTAAAATATCCCATTAAAAAGAAAAATGGAAATATGAATGGAATATGAATGTCATTTCATTAGGTAAGGACCCTACCTATTGTGCCCTACCTGTTTCCAAACGACAGAGAAATACAGCAGGGGTTGTTGGCTCCATCTTGCATCACTCAATCTTCTCTTCAAATGATTGCCTACACCCTCAACCCCTGCTGTGCTACTCTGCTGTTTGGGAACAGGTAGAGCAAACAGGACTGTACTGGAGACAGCAGTGACGTTTGGGAGGGGTCTTAACTTAAAGGTGAATTATCTTTAAATCATATTTTAGTATTGTATAGAATGGCGAATTCTAAGCAACATTTGAATTGGCCTTCATTTTTTCTGGGTTATTTTTCTGTATTTTTTTGATTATGGCCTCTTCCTCTAACTCTTTACAATTTTCAAATGGGGGTCACTGACCCCATGTAAAAATCAAATGCTCTGTAAGGCTACACATTTATTGTCATTGCTACTTTTATTACTCATCTTTCTATGCAGGCCTTCTCCAATTCATACTGCAGTCTCATGTTCAAATCAATGAATGGTTGTTAGGGTAATTGAGACAATAGCAACCAGATTGCTGAAACAGAAAAGTAGAGAACTGCTGAATAAAAAGCTAAATAACTTAAAAATTATAAACATAATAAAAAAAAAAGTAAACCAAGAGTAAATTGTTTCAGAATATCATCATACTAAAAGTAAATTTAAAGGTGAACAACCCCTTTAAGTAATTGATTTTTGTCAGGGCCAGTGACATACAAATGATTTTCAGGCACTTTCAAACTATTACAAATTAACACATTCATTTCTGGCGTTATAATATTTGACATTTTAGATATTAAGAACTGTCTTGAGTTCCTGGATTTTGTCATTGCCATTTTTTTTAGAAGTGTACGATTTCTTTTAGAAATGCTGAAGTTTTGGGAAAATCAAATTTTATCTCTTATTCCTTGCTTAACAGTTTGTATATCTTTGGTTATGATGCAAGTAAGAATAATTGCACTTATATTTTCTGGTGTTTTATAAACATACTCAGAAGAAAAGAGATTCTATACAAACATTGTCCATGCAGCTGCTACGTTACTTATGAGTCCAGGGGAACGTGAGAGTTCATGTTTGATGCACTAATAAACCGTTTAGTTGTAACCTCATTTAGCACCAGTGTTTATACAGTGCTGTCTTAAAATTTAATTTTACATCTATGCCTTACCGTTTTATTTGGTGTCAGTTCAGAATAAAGCTTTTTAAAATTCAAATTATTTAATAAAAACAATTTACACAAGCAATCGAAGGAGAGAAAAAAAGCTGCACTAAGATATGTTTAGGATCTACTGCATATGAACCACTTGTAGAAGATCTAGATTTATCCTATTAAATGTAAATTACTATACATCAAAATACCACAAATCCATTCCCAGCTCCAGAAACTTTTTTTTGATTTGTACAACTTACATTTACAGCTAAATACCTTGTGGAAACAAACCATTGCAAGTTGTCAGGTTTAGCTAGGGAGTGTGTTGGGTCCAAGGAGGGGGGGAAAATTAGGCTTAAACAGCCTACTTCATTTTGAGTTTAATATAAAATATTACGTTAATAAAGACTCTAATGAATCAACATTGTTCTTCGTGTCTTATTAAATGACTCTGAAGTTTAGGATTGGGACAAATATTTATACTTCTGGATTCCCCCGGACACACACATTCAAGCTTGGCTCTGCAGAATCCTAGAACAGAAAAAGAAAATGATCATTTTAATTGCCTTAATATGTTTGATGTATGGTTTAACACAATTACACAAGCACTTTCACACCAATTAAGTTAAACAGGCACTAGATGATTTGCTTTGATTGGTTAGGTTGCCAAACAAGTGGGGGTTTGTTTTGGATCAACCTAATTTGGCCTACTACTTGGGAGGCCAAATCAGTCAAACATCTAACCTCTGGGCCAACAGTCAGATCACAATAAGGGTCCTGGGCAGACCAGTTATGGCTCATACATAGGCCAATAAGCTACCAACTCAATCTGTAGTGGTCAGGTCGGCAGCCAATGGCCAGCTTGATTTCATGTCTGGTGAATACATCTGGTACATACAAAGTACAGTAATGCTGCCTTTCTTGCTACAGGCCAGCAAATCCAGACTGGGATTCAGAACAGGCCCTGGCATTCAGGGGCGTAACTATAGAGGAAGCAGACCCTGCGGCTGCAGGGGCGCCCAGGAGGTATAGGGGCCCCATGAGGCCCTAATTCATATACAATTTCAATAAATATTGGAGAAACAAGTCAATCTCTAAACATTTTGGGGGCCTGAAAAATAATTTGCTGTGGGGCCCAGTAATATCTAGTTACGCCACTGCTGGCATTCCCAGTACAGAGAAGCTCATTCAGCTTTCCACCTGCCCAATAAACAATGACTGTCTCCAGCATCTTACAGCAGCCTGCCAGAACTCACAGATTGGAAGTCTGGCCCTGCAGTCCAGTATATACATCAATTAAATCTCAGCTCAAGCCTCAAGGTAGGTGAACAAGAATAGCCCACCTGTTTCCCCTGTCCTGCTCAAATTAATATATGCAAATCAAAAAAAAAATAAATATATATACAAAAAAGGGCACTTCATGTATTCATTTTTACTTTTTTAAGGAGTGTTTTTTTGGATTCATTTATAGCAAGTATGGAGGCTTTCAAGTAGCCCCCTGCAGCAAGGACCCCCCTCCTTTTGAACTTAGTGCTTTGTGTGTCATCCTAACACATGTGTACTGCAAATTAATAGTGTATATGTATCAGGAGCACAGTGTTTTTCACATCTTTGTTTGTGACCTATAAATAAAAATGTGTGGCCCAATGCACCACTGTGATCACGTCAAATGCTCTGGACTCCTGCAGTCACTTTCCACTCATTTCAGGTGTGTTTCAGGTTGATCCCAACCAACACACCAGTGGCAGCTATAGGAAACACCTTTCCCATTTACATGAATAAGAAGTGCCTGCAGTGCCAGTTGCCCAACAAAAATATGAAACAAAACCCATACCTTATTTAAATATTTCCTTCCTTAACCAAGCCGTCAGTATAGTCATCATCATCATCATCATCTTCCTCCTCTTCCTTTGCTCTAAAATGCAGGTTTCTGAACTCTCTTCTGCTCATCGAAGCACAGCAGGTGGCAGGTCCTAACAGAAACCACAAACATTTTAATCATATGAATGTGCATGAAATGTGAAAATAAATAGTGACTACTGGGAAAAATAATTTAAAAAAAAATATAATAATAGATTATTGCATTTAAATGGATAAGGAATCCAAAGTAGCCCTTGGCATCTGTACGAATTTTAAAACTTCACAGGACACGGCAAAAATTGATCCAGTCATGCAGTGTTCTTTCAAGTCCATTTTGGCCAGGCTCATCTTGTAGCTTTTTTTATTGGCTCTGTGCCAACCCCAACCTCACTTGCCATCATAGAACACAATTTACAGAAGCCGCTAGGACTGCATGCTACTTTTAGTATGATATCGAGAGTGATATTCTGAGACAATTTGGTTTTGATTTTTTATTATTTGTGGTTTTTGAGTTATTTCGCTTTTTATTCAGCAGCTTTCCAGTTTTCTCTTTCATCAATCTGGTTGCTAGGGTTATGCTAGGGTCCAAATAACCTTAGCAACAATGCATTAATTTGAATAAGAGACTGGAATATGAACAGGAGAGGCCTGAATAGATAGAATAATAAAAAAAATCCATATACCCTGTTCTTCTATGAGGGGGCTGCTATATTTGTGCAGTAGGAGTCCGTTAGCATTAGAAACTGACAGGTTAAGAAGGGACAGTCAGGTTGCCAAAACAGTCAGGTTTAGAAACTTCAAGTGACAATTAAGCAGAACTATCAGCAAAAAATGATCAACATAACCTATAGGTAACTTTTAATGTAGAACATTTTTAGGGTCAGTATCACTTTAAGTATTCAAGCCAGTTGGAGTGGACAACTTTGCACGTGCACCTGCTACTTGAGAGTTCTAAAGGTCTGGGTGAGTACCCACCAATTGTCCTACACTCCACTATCCCTTTGCAATTCCAGCATTTCTATTATGTGCTTCTCTTACATCATTTTTCATCCCAGATATCCTTTCTTTCATGCATTTTTACATTTTCCCCCCATATTTCTATACCTCTTACCTCTTCCTGTGGTTCACCTTGTGGTTCTCTAAATCTCCAGCTTCTACAGCCTCCTTTTGTTTTAATCATTTTGCTTTTCTTCCCATTTATACATTCTGCTACTCCCCATAGTCTCACTTCTGTCCCTATATACTTCTTATTACTATCTTCTGGTTTCTTTTTGCAGTGGCACTGATTATCTTGTTGTTCACCTTGAAGTTAACGTTTAGTATGCTAGAGGATGGACAATTGGACAACACAATTTGTCTTTATTATTTATTTCTTATAGTTTTTTAATTATTTGCCTTTTTCTTCTGACTCTTTCCAGCTTTCAAATGGGGGGGACATTGACCCCATCCCATCTAAAACAAATGTTCCATAAGGCTACACATTTATTGCTATTGCTACTTTGTATTCCTCATCTTTCTATTCAGACCTCTATTTATATTCCAGTCTCTTATTCAAATCAATGCATGGTTGCTAGGGTAATTTGGACCATAGCAACCAGATTGCTGAAATTGCAAACAGGAGAGCTGCTAAATAACTCCAAAGAAACCCACAAATAATAAAACATGAAAACCAATTGCAAATTGACTCAGAATATCACTCTCTACATCATGCTAAAAGTTAACTCAAAGGTGAACGACCCCTTTAAAGCATCAGCACTACGCCATACTTGCAGGTGAGCTTCTTTCTGGATAAGATGTGCAAGTGCGTGCGTTTATTAAGTGTGTCAGTCTGTGTGTTTATGTAGAACTGCACACGTATGACCCTGTCAATTAGTTTGGTGGTTCATAGGACATTTGATAATGCTCAGAACCTCCACAGATAACTACACACGTGTGCTAATGCAATATTAATATATATTAGGATGGATGATAAAATTATGTTTGATAGACATCAAGGAAAACTCACCTGCATTAGATCTGCATTTTCAAAAAAGAGCCCCAGAGGCATCGGTTGATTGCTGTCTTCATCTACAAATGGACTGCCATTCAGATAAACCTCTCTTACTTTAGAGGGTTCAGAGGACGTTTTGTGACTAAACCCTACTCCATCCTCGCTGTCATCTGTTAAGCCATTACGTGAAACCTCATTCAAATCAGAAAAGGGGGATGCAGAAGGACATGTATTAACGTTTCCAGCATTGCTTTCATTAGACGCTGTGTTGTCGGTTTTGTTTATGAATTCCTGTTCATCAGATTCCATCAGATCCTTTTCATCATTTTCCAACTTCTTTGGAGACTTTTTGTCTGTGTTTTTGCTAGAAACTGCCTGCAAAGAAAAAGGGTGGAAATTTAGAGTTAGTCATATGCATATGTGTATGTAATTACACACACACAGTTAAAGAGAATAGAGGTCATTTACACAGGTGCAAAATTGTATACATTTATATGTTATTCACAAAGTTACTTGCACTAATACATGTTTCGGTTCAACCTGCAATCAAGTGCATGCAAATCCAACATACCAGGTAAATAATTAAACATAATCTGTTTGTAATACCACTCTATTTGATAACTGCCCTGCAACCAATATTCACAATTACATCTGGCCTTTTCTGCTGTAAGGATCAGATGATATTCATTTTTATAGAACCAACTTTAGTGAATGGAGGAAATAATTAATCATGTTCAAACCTGAGGCAAGACCAGGAGGTTAAGAACCTTGCAATCCCCACAGCACCCAGTGTATCCATTGTTATTCTACTACAGCTATAGGGTGACATGAGCATCACTGTAATGAATAATTCATCAGAATTTGAGCATAGATGTCTAAGAGGTACTTTTATATCAGTGTGTAAAATAGAACACAAAATAAAACCACTAGCGCTGAAAATGATGCCATTTCATTGTACCTCTCAACACACCTGTCATAACAGGACAAATTCCAGGGGGAAAAGAATTTATGGTATAGGTATGGGACCTATTATCCAGAATACTAAGGATATGGGGTTTTCTGGATAACAGATCTTTCCGTAATTTGGAACTTTATACCTTAAGTCTACTATAAAATCATGTAAACATTAAATAAACCCAATAGGTTGATTTTGCTTCCAATAATGATCTTCGTTTGGATCAAGTACAAGGTATTGTTTTATTATTACAGAGAAAAAGGAAATTATTTTTAAAAATTTGGATTATTTGGTTAAAATGGAGTCTATGGGAGACAGCCTTTTTTCGTAATTAGGAGCATTCTGGATAATGGGTTTTGTGATAACAGATCCTATACCGCTACTAAAAGCAGTGTAAAAGATTATATGAAAAGCTGCACTGCTGAGCTTTTTTTTTCGTCTGCAAAATAATAACTTGTTTCACATTAGAATTCTATCCTCTGCTCTACATTCATATAACTCATTACATAGATTGATAAATACATGTGATTTTACACTGGGTATGATGGCATTAAATTGGTGATGGCTGATGTTTTTTCACCTTTATACATATGCCCCAAAGTGTACACATTTATGTTTCAACATTCATTAGGGGAGGGTGAAAGGAAGGAAAATAGGTGTTTCTGAGTTTCAATATTTTTTGAGGAGAAGCTGGAGAACTGTCCCCTGTGAAGTATTTTTCTCCAGAATTACGTGCAACGTTTCGGGGGGACCCCCTTTATCAAGCATACATACTGACCATAGTGCAAACAATATAAAGAGTGGACTTTTTCACAGAATTTTTGCTGTTCTAAACAACATGTTGTTATGTAATATTGTGTGATGTTTTTTAAAGTTTTTTTTTAAAAAACAACTTTTCGTCACATGCTATAAGGTGATTGTTCGAGAGCTTTGCCTTTCAAACTGAATGTTGGTAATTGTGTATGCTAATTAATTTAGTTGGTCACTCTTTATATTGTTTGCACTATGGTCAGTATGTATGCTTGAAGGGGGGTCACCCCGAAACGTTGCACGTCTGCACAAGAAATAAAAGCAAGGGGAAACCCTGCATTTAACTTGCCTCGAGTGCCCGAGTTTTTCTTATTCTACTATATATTGGGGGTTGCCGTACCTCTACCCTGTGCACCAGGCGTTCTCTGTGAAGATATTAGAGTGTGCTCTGCTTCACCTTGTTCCTCATAAACATTTATCACATTGCTGCATGGAAGATCTGTTTATTGATAAGCAATGAAAACAAGAGATAACGAGAATAAAGGAGAACTAAACCCCCCTTTAGCCAAAAGTCCCCACTGGCCCCCGTTCGCTGGCCCCACTCCCTGCCTGCCCCTTACACAGTCTTACCCGAATTGTGTCCCCTCTAGAAATACTGACAGCACATACAGAGTCAGAGCAGCGGAGCTCACAGGCAACATCTTTGGCTCTTCTGCACTATTCATAATGTCAGTGCCATAGTGGCGCATGCGCAAATGGAGCAATCTTCCGGTTCTCGGCAACTGCGCATGCGCCGACAGTAACGGAAATTGCTGAAGGGAAGAAGACCCGAAGACTCTGCATGTGCGGTCAGTATTTCTAGAGGGGACACAATTCGGGGGTAAGACTGTGCAGAGGGTAGGCAGGGAGGGGGGCCAGTGGGGACTTTTGGCTAAAGGGGGGTTTAGTTCTCCTTTAAAGATGGAATGAGGCGAACACCAGAGGAAGCATTTTCTACAGTGGCAGAAAAACAATGATAATACATAATGCAATTCCTGTCACTCTTAGCTTGGATATGAATGGCATCTGTCACTGTGCACATGGGTGGATTTCAACTTAAAGGGGTTGTTCACCTTTGAGTGAACTTTTAGTATGATGTAGAGAGTGATATTCAGAGACAATTTGCAATTGGTTTTCATTTTTTATTATTTGTAGTTTTTGAGTTATTTAGCTTTTTTACTTAGCAGCTCTTCATTCTCCATCATTCTCATTCTTATAAATAATCTGGTAACTAGGATCCAAATTTCTGTAGCAGCCATGCATTTATTTGAATAAGAAACGGGAATGTTAATAGGAGAGGACCCAGTGCCGGGCCACGCTGGGCAGACGCCCTAGGCAGGCTCGGCGCCTGTGTAGTGTGCGCGCGCATGTGCGAATCTACGCTCGCGTGCGCACAAAGCGCGAAAAAGGCATAGAGTCGGGCAAAGAAGGGAAACGGACTTAGTCGACAGAGGAGGTACGTGCCTGGCGCCCTCCCAGCTTTGCGCCCTAGGCACGTGCCTACTCTACCTACCCCTAGTTCCAGCCCTGAGGGGACCTTACTAGAAAATATGAGAAATTTGCTATATAGATGGGGTCAGCGATGCCCATTTGAAAGCTGGAAAGAGAAGAAGAAAAAGGCAAATAATTATGAAACTATAAAAAATAAATAATGAAAACCAATGGAAAAGTTGCTTAGAATTGGTCATTCTATTACATACTAAAAGGTGAACCACCCCTTTAAGCTAACTTTTAGCAAGTTATAGAATGGCTAATTCTAAGCATCTTTTATCTCTTTTATTATTTGCCTTCTTCTTCTGACTCTATTTAGTTTTCAAATGGGGGTCACTGACCCCATCAAAAAAAAAACCAAATGCCCTGTAAGGCTACAAATGTATTGTTATTGCTACTTTTTATTACTACTCTTTCTATTCAGGCCTCTTCTATTCCAGTCTCTTATTCAAATCAGTGCATGGTTGCTAGGGTAATTTGGACCCTAACAACCAGATGGCAAAAATTGCAAAATAAAAAGCTAAATAACTCAAAAACCACCAATAATAAAAAATGAAAACCAATTGCAAATTGTCTCAGAATATCTCTCTCTACATCATACTAAAAGTTAATTTAAAGGTGAAGAACCCCTTTAAAACATACTGCGATTGGATTATCAACCCTTCCAGTACCAATAGTCAGGACACATTAAATGTTACAAAACACAAGAGTAGGCAAAGCAAGCAGAAAAAGGAGGAGCCCTGCATGGAACAATAGCAGACAGTATGAACCTGGCCATGTCAATGTTACTCGCCAGAGCCCTCATTATGCAGATGGTTGGCACAAGTGCAGGCAGCAAGGACAGTGCTGGACAAATGCAGGTCCTTACTAGGCACCCTTAGTCACATGGTCTGCTGTACTCTTATTAAACCACAGTTTCCCATTATGCTTTACTAAAGGGGTCATTCACCTTTAAATTAATTTTCAGTATGGTATAGAATGGGTAATTCTAAGTAACTTTTTAATTGGTCTTCACAGTTTATTTTTTTTTATAGTTTTTGAATTATTTGCCTTTTTCTTCTGTCTCTTTCCAGTTTTCAAATGGGGTAACTGATGTTATCTAAAAATAAATGCTCTCAATTCAGGCCCTCTCCTTTTCATATGCCTGTCTCCTATTCAAATCAATGCATGGTTGCTAGGGTAATTTGTACCCTAGCAACCAGTTTGCTGAAATTGCAATCTGGAAGCTGCCGAACAAAAAGCTAAATGACTGAAAAACTATTAGAAAATGAAAAACAATTGCAAATTGTCTCAGAATATCACTCTCTACATCATACCATGAGTTAACTCAAAGGTCAACAACCCCTTTAATGTGATTTACAGAATCACATTAATATCTGCTCGATAAGATAGGTGCCTGCTGTGACAGAGTAAAGAGAGAACCAATACCCCCATGAGCACCATCAGCTGCCAATCCAACTATTCAAGTCACAGCTATATAGTTAAAGGACAAGTCAACCCCAAAATAATAATTTGCCTAATAAAAGAAAACATGATTCTAAGCAACTTTCCGATATACATATAAAAAATGTTCAGTGCTTTTAAAGCTATTTGTAAAAATTAATGGTTATCGAAAGCAGCATTTGAATAACTCCTGGTTGTTACTTTTAAAATAATGTTGCAAAAGTCTTGGATCCCCAGCAAAGACAGGTCTGTTAATCAGCTGCCTCTTTCCCTCCAAGTATCCCGCGTGTGGTGGGTGCAACCAAGTATGTACAAAATTAGGGCTTACATTTGTTAAGGAACACTTACAGAAAGTTTTATTTACATTAACTAAAGTGGTGATTGGAATTCTTATGCTTTATTTGTTTGTGACATTTTTTTCTATGAACTGCACATGTGAGAGGAGAGGACCTTACTAGAAATAGGAGAAATAAAAATTAGCAGTAACAATACATTTGTAGCCTTACAGAACATTTGCTTTATAGATGGGGTCAGCGACGATCATTTCAAAGCTGAAAAGAGAAGGAGAAAAAGGCAAATAATTATAAAACTATAAAAAATAAATAATGAAAACCAATGGAAAAGTTGCTTGGAATTGGTCATTCTATTACATACTAAAAGGTGAACCACCCCTTTAAGCTAACTTTTAGCAAGTTATAGCATGGCTTATTCTAAGCATCTTTTCATTTGGCCTTTTTTTCCCATTTTTTTTATTATTTGCCTTCTTTGACTCTATTCAGTTTTCAAATGGGGGTCACTGACCCCATCTAAAAAAACAAATGCCCTGTAAGGCTACAAATGTATTGTTATTGCTACTTTTTATTACTCATCTTTCTATTCAGACCTCTCCTATTCCAGTCTCTTATTCAAATCAGTGCATGGTTGCTAGGGTAATTTGGACCCTAACAACCAGATGGCAAAAATTGCAAAATAAAAAGCTAAATAAATCAAAAACCACTAATAATATAAAATGAAAACCAATTGCAAATTGTCTCAGAATATCCCTCTCTACATCATACTAAAAGATAATTTAAAGGTGAAGAACCCCTTTAAAACATACTGCGACTGGATTATCTACCCTTCCAGTACCAATAGTCAGGACACATTAAATGCTACAAAACACAAGAGTAGGCAAAGCAAGCAGAAAAAGGAGGAGCCCTGCATGGAACAATAGCAGACAGTATGAACCTGGCCATGTCAATGTTACTCGCCAGAGCCCTCATTATGCAGATGGTTGGCACAAGTGCAGGCAGCAAGGACAGTGCTGGACAAATGCAGGTCCTTACTAGGCACCCTTAGTCACATGGTCTGCTGTACTCTTATTAAACCACAGTTTCCCATTATGCTTTACTAAAGGGGTCATTCACCTTTAAATTCATTTTCAGTATGGTATAGAATGGCTAATTCTAAGCAACTTTTTAATTGGTCTTCACAGTTTTTTTTTATAGTTTTTGAATTATTTGCCTTTTTACTGTCTCTTTCCAGTTTTCAAATGGGGTAACTAAAAAGAAATGCTCTCAATTCAGGCCCTCTCCTTTTCATATGCCTGTCTACTATTCAAATCAATGCATGGTTGCTAGGGTAATTTGGACCCTAGCAACCAGTTTGCTGAAATTGCAATCTGGAAGCTGCCGAACAAAAAGCTAAATGACTGAAAAACTATTAGAAAATGAAAAACAATTGCAAATTGTCTCAGAATATCACTCTCTACATCATACCATGAGTTAACTCAAAGGTGAACAACCCCTTTAATGTGATTTACAGAATCACATTAATATCTGCTCGATAAGATTAGGTGCCTGCTGTGACAGAGTAAGAGAGAACCAATTACCCACATGAGCACCATCAGCTGCCAATCCAACTATTCAAGTCACAGCTATATAGGTAAAGGACAAGTCAACCCCAAAAATAAAAATTTGCCTAATAAAAGAAAACATGATTCTAAGCAACTTTCCAATATATATTAGATCAAAATGTTCAGTGCTTTTAAAGCTATTTGTAAAATAATGGTTATTGAAAGCAGCATTTGCATAACTCCTGGGTGTTACTTTTTAAAATAATGTTGCAAAAGTCTTGGATCCCCATCAAAGACAGGTCTGCTAATCAGCTGCCTTGTCTTACATTGTATTCAAACAGTCTGAGCCATCAGGGCAGAGAAATAGAAAGGGACAAACACTGCTTTCAGTAGCAATACATATACAAAGAACTTAAAAACCATCGAAAAAATGTCATGAATGTATATTGTAAAGTTGCTTAGAATTATGTTTTCTTTTAGTATGCAAAATAATTTTTTCGGTTGACATTCCCTTTAAATCTCCTTGGGTGATGTTTTTTACTTGCAATTAGTCCTCTTGAAATATATATAGATACATATGGCCTTGAAGCAGCTATATGAAGGCCATAACCATTTATTAGAAGAAATAGGAGACATCTAGACAGATCTGATCATGTGTATTTGGGGGGGGGGTGCAGGGTCATCCAGTTAACCAAATGGAATCATCTCACAAACAGAATTAATACATTTTGATGACACTCTTGTATCAGATGAGGTTAATCCATACGTAATTCTGTTTTCAGATTGCATGCTGCCTAAGCCAACATATAAGTAGAAACTTTTCAATGACCCTAGTACAATGATGTTTGCCTCAGTTTCAGCCCACAACTGCTACCATATGCAAACTGATAATATGTTGTGTGAGCAAAAGTCTAGGCACTATAATCATTTATAAATCTGCATCAATTTGAACTGATGCCAACTAAAACTATGGAATGAGCGTCTGCAAGTAGCTGTTTATACCAGATACTGTCATAACGAAATAAGTCCTGCATGAGCACGCGTGACACAAAATCTAAGGTTATTAGTTGCCATAGTCCAGTAACGAGCACTTACATGGATATCTAAAAAGAATACACTCGAGGGAACATAAGTGTATTTTTTCTGGCAGCTAAAATTAAGGATGCCATCTGAATCCTACTACTTTGGATTCGGCCAAACCCCGCAATCCTTTGTGATAGATTCGGCTGAATTACAGAACCAAATCCAAATCCTAATTTGCATATAAAAATCAGGATCGCGCCGAGTTCACTTAAAAATGTTTTTTACCTTCCCTGTTTTGTGACGAAATAGTCACCATGATTTTAAAGCGAAACATATTATGTAAAAAAACAAAGAATGTACCAGTGTTATTTAAACTCTTTTTAGATTATAGAAGGAAGTTTCTTTTTAAAAAGTTGTGTTTTGGTTATTCTGCAATTAACCCTCTAGTCCTTGCCATCTGTCATCCACTTCCTGCTGCCTCCTTTCCCAGGCCTGTGCAGGGCGAGCCTGCGGCACTCTGTACCACTGCACTTGTAGGATAGGAACCAATCAGCAGCTAGGCTGACCTGATAGGGAACTGAAGCATGCCTTTGCTTTGTGACTGCATGGCTGCTGATTGGTATCCCACTCCTACTTCTACTGTGCCTCTGGCCACAGCGGACTTTAGGACACAGACACACCCACCCTTATTGAAAAAGAAGAGAACATCTGATGGGGATTTCAAAATAAAGGGGCCTAATTTTGAAGACAATATGAATTTACAACTAAAGTAAAACCAACCCTAATAGGGATGCCCCACCAAAGTCCCTATTGTGAAAGAATCGCAATACCGAACCTAATTTGCATATGCAAATTAAGGGTGGAAAGAATTACTTCCTTGTTTTGTGACAAAAGCCACGCGAATTTCCCTCCTTTTACTCCTAATTTTGCAGCCAAATTAAGGTCCGGCATTCAGTTCTGGCCGGCAGAAGATTCAGCAGAACCTAATCCTTGCTGAAAAAGGCAAATCCTGGACGAATCCCGAACCGAATCCTGGATTTCGGATGCACCTACCCTATATAGTATACATTATGCCTACAAAAATTAGGGGGTTTCATATATCGCATGGTCTCCTTTAAGGATTAGGTTCATCCAGGTACGAGATTGGGCGGAATCCTGCATGAAAAAGCAAATCTCCTTGCCCGAAAAAACCGAAACAAATCCTGGATTCAGCGCATCCCTACTAAAAATAGGATACAAAAAGAGTTACTGCCATAAAACGACATGACTGTACCTTGGAGATCTCCAGCCTACGCGCACAGTGGAGCATGGACCATCAACTCATCTTGCCGCCACTTAAATCCATCTCTTATTTGCCCAGATGAATTTTACAACAACAAATCCAGCTTGTAGGGGGCATTATGCAGGTCTGTAGGCTAAAAACAATCACATGTCACTCCAAAGCACAGCATTTAAACCAATCTCAGCTAAAGCCATTGAAAACAGATAAATCTAGAAATGTACTATATGCCTATGTTACTGTGTTACCTCAGATAGAACAGTACCATATAATGCAGGCCTAATATCACTGCCCTCAATATATGACCTTAACGGCTCCATATCTTTTCTTTATCTTAATCGGCTTTTCACTGCGTCTAGCAAAAAACAGAGGGTACTGTACCACAGTCTATCCATAATCTTTTGTTGGGTATTAGACCTAAATCTCTTCGTTTTTTATGCCGTTGGCCGATGCAACTTTTATTAGTTTCAGAAGGCTTGTCCCAAAATGTCTAAAATTACCTGCCATTCCCATTCATACATAAGCACCGGTCATGCTAGTGCTTAAAGGCAGAGGTGGGTAAATCCAGTACACCTGCCAAGATGTAAGAAACGCACTGCCCAGTTTACATGCATGCGCCAAACCAGATATGCTATTAAAATGTGCCAATGAGATGGTACACATCGGTATTTATCACTATACTACAGGGCGCTAATGCTCTGTGTATTAAATGAAAATGTAAACCTGACGGAAGCGAAAGCCATATGAAAAATCCTATGGATTAAACTACTCAAGTGACTAGAAAGTTCAAACTAATTTAGCTATATTGTAGGCTGCTCCTGAAGAGGACAGGCATAGACAGCTCACTACTTAAAAGAAAGTAAAGTCATTTTACCTTGGCGGGTGCCACAAGCTTAGGCATCGACCAGTTATATTTACTACCTGACACCCCGGGCCGGTCCTCACTACAGCCAGAAACATGTACTGATTCCTATTTATTAGGGGGTGACAAATCACTAACACTAGGGATGACCACCGAATCCACACCGGAAATCCTTCACTGCAAAGATTTGGCCCGAATACTGAACCGAATACTGCATATTCAAATTAGGGCGGAGGTAAGGAAAAAGTGGGGGAAATGTTTTTTTACTTCCTTGTTTTGCTGACAAAAATTCACATATTTCCCTTCCCACATCCTAATTTACATTATGCCAAATTAGGATTTTGGCTTGCCGCCATGCACAGGATTTTGAACCGATCCTGCTAAAAAAGGCCCAGTCCTGACCAACTGGATTTTCGGTGCATCCCTATTAAACCAACAATCTTAGCGGTACTGGAAGTCACAGAATAATTCCACCACTTTACAAAAGCTATGAGGCTGAAGGCCAGAATTATTTTCTTAATCAACAAGTTATGGAGAGTCACTTGATGCAAATGACTTCACAAGCAGACTGATGACATCCAGGCTTGGACTGAGGGCGCCCTGGCCCACCCGCGACCTCGTCCAGGGCCCCCTCTGGCCCCCCTACTGTGACGTGCCGATCGGCGCCACACGCATGAAGCCCGCACACAGGCCGCGCATGCGGGAACAGCGGGCACAACAATGCGCAGACGCGCCGAAAGAAAACTTTTTTTTTAGAATCCTGTATATCAGAAGAGGGTCTGCGCCCCGGCACGAGCCATGAGGCGTCGGGGCCCACCGGGTTTTTCCCGGTCCCGCTCGGGCCAGTCCAGACACTTGATGACATCACAAGACACTTTATAAAGTCAAAGTTTGCAGGACATGATGAGCTACGGTATTGTATTATAGTTAGCGGCATGCACCGAATCCAGGATTCGGTTTGTGATTCAGCCTTTTTCAGCAGGATTGGATTCCCCAAAATCCTTGGGCCAGCAAATTTGCCATATGCTAAATTAGGGGTGCAGCGTAGCGAATCATCGTGCCTTTCATCACAAAAGAAGTTTTTTTTTTCCAATGAAAAAAAAACTTAGTTTGCTGCACGAATCCCAAATTAGTGGATTTGGTGCATTCCTAAATTATATATATATATATATATATTATATATAACTATATATAAGAGGCAGGCGGCTATTCTCAGGTTATTGCCAAAAATACATGAAATGTTGAAAATTCACCAAAATGTATTTAAGTCTAAGGGCATCAGTTTTTTCGCTGCGTGATGCAGCGAGTCAAATTCTTTTGTAGCACGACTATTTTTTACCCATTGGAGTCTATGGGCATCATTTTTGTGGTGAAACTCGAAAAAGTGTAAACAAAATCACTACTCCCCAACTAACTGTTTCTAAGTCCGAGTGCCATTGTATTAACTGGCACGAGCCGCTGCTATGGTTTGGTATGAATCATGTTATAAACCTATAGATTACTGTCATTTCTTGAGCTAAACAGGGCAACTGAAGCTACTCTGTGTTTAGTCCTGAGAGTTAGGTTAGTAGTGAACAAATAACTTCTTGCTAACAAATCAGTTATGACGATGGCTGAAAGGATGGGGTTGTATAATAATCTAATGATCTAACTCACAAGCATCAAAGATCTTTTTGTGATTTAAGAACTGGCACAAAAATATGTTCTGTGCAAGCCCTATTCAATGCACTCATGATGAACAAAAGGGTGTACTTACCTTTTACTAAACCCCGTAACCCTAATTTGTCTTAAAAAGACAGATACCAACTAGTGAGGTAGACCATGGGCCACGCAGGATGGGTTTTCACTATGTGGAAAGAGAGTCTGAGGTTGTTGTTAAACTACACCTCTATACTGCCAAAGATGTAGAAATAATAGAAAAATGGACGTCAGGGGTTCTTTGCAAACAAAACAGCAGGCTTAATTCAGCAAAAGCGCAACAGGGTTTAGAATGGTCACAGCACATGAGGTAGTAGAATAAATACCAGGTAAATCACAGGTGCAGCATATGCAGCACAGAATGGCACCACTGATGGAATACTCGTAGCAGGAAGGCTCTCACACACCCTTGCATATTGTATTGTATTTTACATAGTAAGCTTGGTGCTCAATGATGGACGATACGGCAACCTCCCAATATATATATGTAAAAGAAGCACACTGGCACACAAGACATGTAGATGCAGGGAAACCCTTGCAAAGTTTTTAACGCAGAAGCGCAACTTTCAGGGCTCCGACCCTTTGTTAAGGGGAGTTGAAAGTATACACCTTCCAGGTTGACAGTACCTCATGTGGTCTGGATCCCTACAATAGACGTTGAACAGGGATAGAAATACACCCTGTTTCCCTTGTCAGTACTTTACCTTCACTACAAGCAAGCAGAGCCTACGGGAGACCTACTCCATCTATCCTACTTGGTAAAGCTTGAAGCTGCTCTTGATAACTAAACTCACTGACCTCCCTGCTTCTAGAGAGTGCTACAACAGTGGCTATCCTGCACACTAGCTAACCTTGTTCTCAGGGTCCCTGTTCCCCGACTTCTTTAAAGGGGTTGTCCCTTCAGGGCCTAACACTTCTGGGGCCTTGTTGACTCCAGGCTCAATGGACATCCACCAGATTAACTGCTGCAGGCAAAGAGGAAGGGCCACCCCTGCAAATCCCTATTTTACAGTAATGCAAGAAATGGTCATCAACCTAAGGGCCAATGAACTTGGTATGCAAAATAAGTAGAAATGGTACATGGGTTTTAACCCAGCAACAAGGAAATGAGGCACTGGGAATTGAAGCCACGGGGGCAATTAAACCTATGGGTCCCTACACCATTTTTAAAGAACACCCATTTCAAAGATTTTAACCCCTCAGGGTTCAAAAAGAGGCAATCCTCTATGACATGCTAAGAATGAGGACATCTATTTTAAATAAGGAGGTTTCATCTTAGGCTGCAAAAAAATATTTTTATTACAGGAAGAGTTGTGGATTTTTCTCCCTGAATCAGTTCTACTGCAGATACATTAGAAAACTTCAAGAAGGGTTGGGTGGGAAAGTGAGAAAATAAGTTCCTAAAATGAACTCTTAGTACAAAGTTGACTGGGCCTACTTTCCATCAAGGGTAAATTGGAGAGGCTTCAATTGGGGTTTTTTTAAATAAAAGGTTGAATTCAATGTACTTTTGTCAACCTCATCTATTATGTTACTATTTCTTACTATTATTATTTATTATTATTATGATTTATTATTATTAAGATCTATATTGAAATGACAGCTCTTCTGGAGCGCTAGAGGGAATACAATATTGCAGACATTTACCCTGGCACACTGCACCATGTTAAAAATGGCACTAGAGATCTCACTTGCTGCAAGAAAAGATATTGATGGAACCCATTAATAGAACACAGGAATTACCAGCAGGACCAGGATGGATAAAACAAAGCACATATTTATGGGATTTTGTCCAGGTCATTAGAACTAATATTAAAAGGAAGATGGATATGAGTGGGCTTGGAGGTTATTAGCAATGTCTCCCTATTAAAAAATACACCAGGGGCCAATGTATTTTTAAGATGTTTATTATTTAAAATATCATAATGATGTCAATCTTGTGAATCGCTGTTGTCAATCTTCTAGCTGCCATCGGACCAATTTTCTGCGGGGCCCCAAAGATGACATAGGGCCCCTGCACATGTGCCCCCGTCCCTCCCCCGATGGCTGCCATGATGTTTTCTTACTTCAGTGCTTCAATTTCTAAGGAGAGATTGCTCAGTGTTAGCCATGGAGATGGTGTGTGTATAATTCTGAAATTTGTTTATTTTTTCAAATATTTATTTACTATTATTTATATCTCATTCCCTTTGCTGCTAATTTAAAGGTCAACTATAACTACTACAACTAATAATAACATTTTCTCCCATTTCATCATGTTTATCTTTCTCATAGATTGGTCTAGTTCAGTGACTCTGCCCTATACAATCTCACCCTTTATTATGGCGCTTTAGTTACAGAATTATAGTAAATTATGAAGCCAGAGAATATTGTATGAATAAGAGCAGTAGATGGATATGGTCTATACATCAAGTGAACTATAATGAGAATTAACAGTTCCCTTACCTCTCTGCAGGTGCCACTTGATATTACTTTTCACACCCCTTTCATTCCAGATGTACGAACGAAGGGTGTGACAGTAGCTGCTCTGCAGATGGCCTCCAAATCTGGATTTTTCTGGAGGCATTTCTTTATAAAAATCATGGAAGTTGTCACTCCTGGAAAAAAGAAACAGATGCAAATTATAATTGTTCATGTTGTTATAATAACTAAAGTCCCAGAGCTAAATTCCCATATGCCCTATATACCCCATAAGCTTCTATTTTATGGAAAGTCCTTTTGTTAAACATTGTGATCTTGATCATGTTACTCTGTGCCTAATAAACAACACAGACAAAGCATAACAAGACAAAAGCTGTTCAAGAAGGTAATAGACAGTGAGACCCTTCCCTTCTAATGGTTCAACTGCTCTGCTTGATTAGGGGGGTCTATTTTGCTTACTTACTAACCCTAAATTATTAGAGTACATTTACCTCTACCATAATATGATGTCTCTGGGTTTGCCAACATCTTGGCCTGGCTTGTATTGGCTGCCAGATATAACCCCAAGATCTTAAGCTAAGCATGAGCTCCTGCACCTGAGCATTCAAGAGCTACACATAGAACACTTTATCTTCACCCTCACTTCTTTCCCATTTATCTCTTCCCCATCGTTACTTCACCCCAATTCCCAATGCCCCCCCCTTGCCATAACTTCTCCCTTGCCTATTTCCCCAAATGTTTCCTTGACTCTCTCATTTGTACACCCCTTTACCACATTATCAATATCCCTACCCTGTCCTCATTTCCTTTTCATTCCCCACCCTCTCCACCTCACCCTCTCTTCCTGTTTCAGTGGAAATCACTCACCATGAGTCCCATAGCAATACTGGAGCAGGACCATGCATTATTCTTTTGATGCGTGCATGGCTGGGAAATCTGCTGAATGCTAGGTTGGAAGAAAATACAAGATGAGAATATGATTGACAATCATAACATTTCTTGAAAAAACAACAAATCTTGAAAAAATCTAAATAACTTAATTGTATATTTGTTTCTTGATTGCCAGCATACTGACAAAATAACGGTATTGGAACTGGCAAATTCAAATTTTAGTAAATCAGCCCCTTACTAACCAGCCCCATAGTTTTCAATATTTAATAATATCCCATGTTAAAGCGTGACACCTAAATGTCCTCTAACTTTTTTACAAACAGTTCTTTATGCACTATAGCACACACACTGGGGTTTACTTACGGTAGTATCCCTTCTGCCATTTTCAAGGGCGGAGATTCCCAGTGACCATACATCAGCCTACATATTGAAATATGGAAGAAAAGGGCAACTATTAGAAAAGAATATACATAGGGCACATGAAAAAAAAACAATTACAGATCATTCAGATTCTTTTGTTATCAATGCATCTGCAACCTCACAATAATTCTATTTTGTAAGAAAATATAGTAGAACCCCCATATTATGTGTTGGAAAATTAGGAAAATTCATTATGCATTATATATTGGTGGGACCACATGTGAAATGTAAAATCAGAGGATGTAAAATTCCAAGTATTGAAGTGATGCGATCTTTAAAAAATGACCCCAAACACCCCAGGCTGAGTGTGTCACACAGAGTTGGAAAATCCCATAAAGATCCAAGTGGAGTTGGTTTTCTAACATTCCTGTGCCCTGCAGTTCTCTCCTTCACTTTCAGATTCCCCCTCTCATATCACAGAAAACCATATTACAGCTTTGTATTCACTTTTATGAGAGGGGTATGTGAAGTGAGGTGAAAAAGTCCACACAGTGCACCTTGTACAAGTTACATACATTATATATAAACGAGAGAAAAGACATTCACAATACCTTAGAGGTGTATTCTATGACCTTATAGTCAGTGTTGGCCCAGTACTTCTGGTGACATGTATGAAGAGCACCTGCAGTACTATTACTGCTTTGCACCAATGGTGGCATAGCTGACATCACCTGAAATTGTTATAACAAAAGCAGGAATTTTAATTTTCATTTTTAAATGCAACCCCACCATGACGGATAGAAATAAATATCCGTTGTTCAGGTTTTTGGTATCACTTACTGATCTTCACTCTGCATCAGATGTTATCATGATGTTTGTTTGGCCTTTAAGTCATTGATGAATCACCTTGTGCTTATCAAGGTGGCACAGGCCCTGAATAAAGGAAAAGTGAAAATATAAATATTTTTCTTGCCGTTTAAATGAATTAGATTTATCCAGAACAGTACCAAGGAGTTTCACTTGAGACATACCTTTAATACCTCCTTGCAGGTGTAAGCAATCCAGCCCTCTTTCAAGGAGTGGGATATGTTGCTGTTAAAGAGCTGTTTTATCGATGTTCCACTGTAACGCTCCCATTGAAATCCACAGTCCCTCATATTCTGGCATTTTTACAGAGGCAGGTTGGAAATATGCCCCGTAATAGCCAATAATGTTTCCATGGCCAGAAATGGTTTCTAGAACCTTTAGTTCATTGAGGACTTCTTTCTGCTTCTAGTTTAAAAAAAAAAAAGTAAAGTCAATACAATAAAATGACTATTTTAAATACCCCGACCTAACTTGTAGTTCTAAAAAAACGTCAACATTGTAATATCCCTACACGAGAATTGCATAATATGATTAACTCTCTCAGTTCTTTTATTTCTTTAATCCCATACATTTCTCAAATGGTATTCACTTATTTTACAGTTACATAGTTATTAGCTTAGCAACTTACCCTACTACTACAAATATAATGTAGGTGTTACAAAAAAGCTTATTAGTCCTTAATTATAGTTAATCATATCAAGACACATTACCTCTTCATCTTTCATGATGGTAACTGCCACCTCCTTTTGTTCTTTACGGTGCCATCCCTACAACAAAAGAAGCAAAAGAATCTCTGTGATCATTTACTGTTTGGAACATTATGGAAAAGCAAACGCATAATATTGTGTGGATATGGGAAGGTTTATTGGCAAGCTTCAGAGCACAAGAAAACAAAGAAGGGACAAAATCTAGAGGGTACAACTAATTGGCTGTATTTACAGAATCACCAAAATATGACAAAAATTAACCTACTAACTGAAATATCTTACATTATAAATGACACCGTAGCTGTCCTCTCCGATGGGCTCCAGGACTTGTACATAACTCCGTGGCTTCTAAAAAAATAGCATTGTATAAAAAAACATGATAAATACAAAACTGAATTTAAGGCAGTTGACAAATAACCTTTCCAAACATGAAAGAAGCACAGGGGGTGTAGGGGGAACTGGGAACTAGTGTATTAGGGGAGAAGGCTGAGGACTGGAATATTTAAGTCAAACCATTAAAGTAGAGCTTTTGCGTCACTTAGTGTTCCCAAAATACAGTTCTACAGCTGCTTACCGGGTATTTAGTTGCAAGTAGATGTTTGATATGCCTGGGGAAGACAAAAAACATTTTTTTAGATCAACTATTTTTGGGGAGCTGCTAAAATTATAATTTGAAGGAAAAGAAAGGTATATTTACTGGAGAGGGGTTGTCAATATGTTCAGTAACATAGCTAGGCTCACACATATAAAGTATACTATGGTTTATATTTACTGGTACATCTTGGTTCAAAGAGAGAACTTTTTTTGTTAGACAAACTGAACCCTGGAGTGCAGGTGCTTCAACGGACATTATGGGGGTACATTATTAAAGATCGAGTTGTGTTTTCCCAAAAAAATTGAGTTTTCAAGGGTAGCTTTCAGTAAAAACTTGAGAAAAATTTTGAAAAAAAGAAAACTGCACATTTTTCTGGTCTCGAATTTATTCGAGATCATTTCATTAATCAGGGTTCGTGCTGAACTATACTTAGCTTTGAGAAGAGCTTTGTTTTTCTTTTAAAAATAGAAGACTTCTCAGTTAACTGGTGATTGGTTTTGAGAAGCCATTTAGACATGTCTAAATTCAAATTACAAGCAGCTACACAGTCTCTGAGCAGCAGCTTCATTAAACAGAAGAGCAGACCATTTAAATATAGACTAATGAAAGATTTAATTAAATAATTCTGCTCAAACCCTTTTAAAGGCTTTAAGACTTACCTGGTTGTTGTCGCCCACTTGCTCCTCAGAGATTTTGGAGATTTCAGGCTGGCAGGTGTTGGTGCCTGATTCCTTTGCTATCTCCTATTTAGGACAAAGAAAATGTATTTTTAGATGACTGATCTGAACCCTTGATTTTAAAAAAGAACTGCAACACCCAAACTTCATGTCCATAAATAAGTAAAGAAAGCAGAGTTGTGGTGCAGGGTGAATGATTGTTATGTTTGGCTGTGTCCTTTTTTAAAAAACATAATTGTATCAATTCAGCTTAATGAATAAATACATATTCTGAAACAAACCTTATATATGAGATGTATGTATGTATGTATATTTTTATTTGTATACCACTCCTTGAGGGCAAAGCACTGTACAGCAAAACAATAAATTAGTAGTAACAAACAAGTGGTCACTGCAATAATAAGTGACAGTAAGTGCAGTATTAGAAATACAATTCACATAAATATAAAATATAATTACAATACAAATGAAATGCTCAGTGACAAGGAGACAAAAAGGATGGAGGACCCTACCCCGTAGGGGTGAGATAATGTTAATGCATTGTGTAATACATGCCTGTGTTTTTATTTTGAATGTGGGATTTTTATCCTACAAGTCTTGGTGTGAAAATATTGCTTTTATCCGATTCACAAGGCACAAGTCCATATGTGTTTTCGGGAGATATCATTAATAAATTAATATAAAGGTTTAATTAGATCTTTCTGCTCATACCTCATCGATGACTTCCTCGTTTGTTTCAGCGTTCTCTTGCTGGTTTTCCTTGTTTACTTCAGTCCTCTCTTGCTGGTTTTCCTGGTTTATTTCAGCACTCTCTTGCTGGTTTTCCTTGTTTACTTCAGCACTCTCTTGCTGGTTTTCCTTGTTTACTTCAGCACTCTCTTGCTGGTTTTCCTGGTTTACTTCAGCACTCTCTTGCTGGTTTTCCTGGTTTACTTCAGCACTCTCTTGCTGGTTTTCCTCATTTATTTCAGCACTCTCTTGCTGGTTTTCCTGGTTTACTTCAGCACTCTCTGGCTGGTTTTCCTGGTTTACTTCAGCACTCTCTTGCTGGTTTTCCTGGTTTACTTCAGCACTCTCTTGCTGGTTTTCCTCATTTATTTCAGCACTCTCTTGCTGGTTTTTCCTCGTTTATTTCAGCACTCTCTTGCTGGTTTTCCTGGTTAACTTCAGCACTCTCTTGCTGGTTTTCCTCGCTTACTTCAGCACTCTCTTGCTGGTTTTCGAGTTCAGGCTGGCAGGTGTCATTGCCTGATTTCTGCGTTGTCTCCTGTTTAGAGGAGATAGAATTTGTAGATATGTGAACTGAACCCACTTGAATAAAGAAGAACTGCAACACCCAAAACCCTCTATATGAGGCCATAAGCAAATTGCACTTGCAGGCAATTCAGAATGGGAGGTGGGACAGGCTCACCAGCAGATCCGGACTGAGAATTAAAATAAGCCCTGGCATTTCAGTTACACAGAGGCCCAAACAGCCCCCACCAGCCCACTAAATACTGACTTGCTATGGTAACTCATAGCAGCCCCTCTGGCATTTGCCAGAACCCACAGATTGCTAGTCCGGGCCTGCTCACCAGTGCCAAAGTTGGTGGTGCCTAACAAATTTGCTCCCCAGAGTGAATATGGGTTTAATATTCCTTTAAAATATTTTTATATTACAACCATATCATTTTTTCTTACCTGACAGATGTCAATATCAGGGGTTTCTGGAGCCACCTGGCAGATGGTTGTGGCCGGCTCCAGTTCTTCCTCTGGTTTTAAACTCCTAAAAGGAATAAAGTTAGTTAGTTGATGAACTTCTTATAATGTGTTGTTCAATATCTAGCAGGTTCTTTGTGTAAAGCAAATTCACTCAACTTCATAAAATCAATCAATTTTATGTTTCTGTACAACTTACTTGACAAGTGGCATTGCCAACAGGTTGTACATGATTAAGAGAGGAAAGTAGATTAGAGCCACACATCTCTGGTATGTGTTGGGGGGCAAGGGTATAAGGGGGTTATTTATCAAAGTCCGCTCAGGTTTTTTTATGCTTATTTATTTTTACATTTACCCGAAAATTTGCTTTGCGGTAAAAAAGTCAGATTTTCACTTAATTTTTAAGATTTTTCTGAAATTTCTCCTGAAAACTCTGTCAAACTTTGGGTATTGCATTCGGAGTTTAGTAAATAACCCCCAAAGTATTAATGATCCAAACATAGATGCTAGTCTTATTTATATCACATATTTGGAGTTCAGTTAGTTAAGTTAGCTGTTCAAAAAAACCTTCATATTAAATGGTAAATTCTTTCTGTTTCCATTAGATAGTTAACCATTTTGCCCAATCAACTATGCCGAGGTCAGCCCCATGGCTTTATACCACTTCTTTTCTGCTTTCCTGCAGAGTATCACCAGGTTATCCTGGTTAAGAGCAATGATATGAGACTGTTAGATCAGTGTTCTCCTCTAGGAATATTGTGATGTTCCAATGGGGAGCATGAGCTAACAGCTCTCATGTCAAAATGTGGTTAAAACTTTTGGAGCTGGGCCCACTTAAAAGGCTTGGAACTGGCTGGGGAGGGGGCAGACCCAGGAATCTAATCAGAAAAATGAACTTTGGTAATGATACTAATAATAGTAAGCACCACATATAAAAACAGTTGAGCGAAAAAAATGGTGGTGTTACTTTATGCAATAAAGGCCTATCATATATGCTTAGTTATGACTAAAGGAGTGTGGCTTGTTTTGGAAAAATATGCTTTTAATTAGATATAACTAATATGAGTAAATATGATATAATAATAATGTCTAAATAAATGCAACGGTCAGTATAGGATTTATTTTGATAAATAATGTAAAATCAATGTATTTTCCTTTTGACAGGAGAGAATGAGGTTTCATCAACAAAGAAAACGGTTTTAACAATAAAGTCCATGCCCGTTATGAAATGTGCCATCTATGGAAATGGTAATGGATTATTCTGTAGCTGAATGTCACTATTAAATGACATTAAAGTAAGGAAGGTGCCCATGTTTATCAAGTCATGGACATTATTATTCAGATGAGAAATAATTGGGAAATGTTTGCCAATGTGAATAAACGGGCTAAATCCAGTTTACCCAGTGTTTTTCTTTTGGACCAGTAAGAATTGATGGTTGCAGCTTCATCAAGGTATAAATCTATAGGCAAGGAAATAATCTGGTTTTGATAGTACTAATAGGAAATTGTGTCACTTCTTTTAATGTTGTCCAATTTTTTCATCACTTACCACAACAGATTCTTTGGTTGGATGATTAACTTTTCTTTTCTAAGAAGACAAAAAAGAATTATTACAAAAAAAGAAATGAGCAAATAGGAAAACTATAATTATATAAATGATATAAATCCAACTTCCCTTAGTTAATAGAAAACACATAAATGTATTTGATGTAATAAAAGCACATATTAAATACAATTTCAGTTTTTGGATTTGGTGAAGCTGAATTTCAAATCACAAGATATTGGGAGTTATCAGCAATCTAAATATGGTAATAAGGATTGATTATTGGGTCAGTAATCTGTAGTGACTGATTTGGTATTAAATGACTAGGGATGGGCGAATTTGACCCGTTTAGTTTCGCCAAAAATTTGCTCCGGCGAAATGTCACGACTCCCATTACAGTCTATGGGCGTTCATTTGTTTTTTTTCCCACCATGCAAAGTCTATGGGCATAATTTCCGTGGCGAAACAAGGCGAAAAAATTCGCCATCCCTGTAAATGACATTAGTTGGTGCAAACACAAGTATAACGTATTGTATCCCTATACTAAAGCCAAATCATATAACAAAAATGAATGGAAACAGCACTAGTGACTGTAGCACAATACAGATATATTAGAGGAGCAGTCAGTCTGTCTCTATCTCATCATCATGTTATTAGTAGTGATGGGCGAATTTATTTGCCAGGCACGAATTTGAGGCGAATTTGCGCTATTCGCCGCCAGTGAATAATTTGAAAAATGCAAAACGCCCGCAAAAATTCGCCGGCGTTCAAAAAAAAAGTTCGCGCGTCGGGAAAAACGGAGGCCAGCGTCAAAAAGACGCCGGTGCCGTTTCGCAATTTTCCGGCGAAGCGAAACGGCGCAAATCGCTCATCACTAGTTATAGTATTAGCAACTGTCACAAACAGAACAATGTTCAGAGATAATCCAGTAACAGAGTTTGAGGACAAGTTTCTCCCCCATGAAGTTATTCACTAAATGAAATATGTCATGTTATAGTAGAAAAACAACGTCCTTACCCTTGCGAAAACAAAAACATTTGAAAATAGTTTTCCACATTTTGATGTTAGTTGTTTTTTTGTTAGATGTTAGATTTTTTTTTGTTGTTTTGATACGATAAAATATTCTTCTGTGGAGAGAAAAAAAGAAACCATTTAGTAAAGAAACAGTTTAGTAATCCCAATACTTTGTTCTATGTAATATCCATATATATATATATATATATATATATATATATATATATATGAGGCCCAAACAGCCCCCACCTCCACACTAGTGGTATATATAATCAAATGCCCTTGTGGTTTATTGTACTGTGGCAAGAAGGTGAGCAGCTAAAGGAAAGGATAGGCATCGAGCGAGTATTAGGGCAGCGTTAGACCCAGAGAGAGTCAAAAATAAGAATAAGACGACCTGAAACAGGACAAAGCCCAACAGCCGGTGGCCAAGCATTGGGCGGAGGCCAAACATAGTGCCTCCTCCTTTAGATACCTGCCGATAGAGCAGATACAAATGCATCCAGGAGGTGGTGATGTAGGAAAAGCGCTTTTGAAAAGGGAAGCCTTTTGGATTTTATGAACTCAATTGCGTCTCACCAAAAGGTATGAAATGGGGCAGATCAAGTTGTAAGTTGTAGAGTTGATCTAAAGGATAAATAGAGTTTGGTAGTTCTTTACAAACTTTCTATTTATTCTGTGGCTTTTACAGTGAAAGGAAAATGTTTTATAAATTATGGATACAATTTAGCTACAACTTTGTTTCTCTTTTCCTTTAGGACACTTTAGTAACATATGGATTTTAATTGAGCAACTGTAACACGAGCTTATCAAACACACCGGTGACATCTTGTGGACAAAATGAATTTTAACAAGTACACAAAATTATACACTGTTTGATATCACAAAATGTTTTGTAAATTTTTTTTACACGTTTTTATACACTAATTTATGGTATTTATGATGTATATGCGATGAGTGTTCATGATGATAACACTATCTGGGTTAAAAATTATTTTTATGTCACATATATGAAGAATGGTCACAAGGGTTAAATCACTTCATTAACAGGTTTGGATAACAAGCACCCATTGGAGAATTTGAATGTGTTAGACTATTTAAGATTGGTCAATGTATTTTTGTATCATCCTTGAGAAAGGTCCTAACAAGGACGTTGGATAATGGTACAACGGAATAAATGATTGAGAATTTTTACATGGGAGTGCCGGTTTTCTTGAATTGAAGGTTATATATATTTTAACCATGCACCCCGGCTATATAGGCCACAATAGAGTTTGCCTTGGAATGAGGATACACACTGGACTGTGATATATATATATATATATATATATATATATATATATATATATATATATACTGTATATATGTCTGTGAGTGTGTGCGTATATATACATTTACAGCTATGGGATCCATTACCCAGAAACCTGTTTTTGAGAATGCTCCATAATACAGCAAGGCTATCACCCACAGACTCCATTTTAGTCAATTAATTAAAATTCTACCATATTCATGATACCACTAGTAGTCTGAAAGCTCCCACTGTACCAGTAAAACGGTTATTTTTAATAAAGTTTTCTCCCAAATATACAGAGATCTACTCACCTCAGTCTCCTGATCAAGAATGAGAAATCTCTGGGCTGCAGCTGTACACCTTGACTTTGTCCATTATGACATCATAATGACAACTGTTTGTTTGAACAGCTGTGAGATTCAGAGCATTGTGACATCACGCATGCAGCCCAGGCAGGGCAGTTATAACAGCAAGTTAAATCATGGTTGCTGAGTTCAGTTAAATTCAATTAAGTTGAAGAATAAAGTGCAGTGGGTTTTGTTGCCATGATGAGAGCCTGTTTATTCAGTAGCCATTCTCAATATAGGGAATGATACCATTACAACATGTATATTATTGTGTATTATTTGTATAAGAAATGGTACAATTAATATATTACAAAGACTGCCCCATTATTATATATAATGTATATGAGCATAGGGAACGCAGTGTTGTCTTGTACCTGAAATTGCAAAACAGTCCTGTCATTTTTTAGTGTTTAAATGTATTTTATTGAACTGGGGCAGCATAGCGCATCTTGACACAACTGGATATCAGTGCAAAGAGCTTTTTGGCCTTAGATTTAATCATGTTAATAAATTCATGTTATGTATTTAGCAAACAAAAGTCTAAATTTTATTTTTCATACTATGCTTTCATTTAAATGCACTTCTTTCATTTAAATGCACATCACAAGGTTGTTCCTTTTATGTATTTTGCCACACTACCATAACTACAACCTTATTGTAACAGTGTAAGCTGGATTGGTATTCAAATACAGGGTCTGACGGTTTCTTTTTATGCACATGAGCAGGTTTTTAATGTGCATTTTTTTTGGTTGCTGATGATCCAGAGAGCGGGTCTGGGCCGACGGGGCCCACAAGAACCGGGGTCCGTCGGGTTTTTTCTCTGTGTCCCAGGCCGACCCTGTTCAATTATTAATTGTGTTTTTTAAATGATTCAAAATATTTAAATATTTATTTATAAAAAATATTAATTTCTGTCTACTATGGAAACATTAGGGATGCACCAAATCTAGGTATCGGCCTCTTTCAGCAGGATTCGGATTCAGCCGAATCCTTCTGCCAGGCCAAAACCGAATCTTAATTTGCATATGCAAATTAGGGAATGGGAAGGAAATCGAGTGACTTTTTGTCCATTCCTAATTTGTAGATGTAAATTAGGATTCGGTTCAGTATTCTGCCAAAGCTTTCTTGAAGGATTCGGGGGTTCAAAATAGTGGATTCGGTGCATCCCTAATTTAAAGCAGTTCATCGAATTACGAATTTTACCTTGATCATTGTCACTAGTCGATCTAGTGCAAAGTGCTCAATTAAAGCTGCGAGTTTCTGAAAGGAAAATAACACAAAAAATGGTGCTTTATTATGAAATAATATTTGTATGTATTATAAATAAAAACAACATTTCAATTCCCTGACATTCATTTTTGCAGTATGAGACAGATCTGCTGTCGTGTGCCAAAAATACAGGAAGAGTCCCCGAAATTATGCCTCAGCCGACCGAGTGGTTTTATACTGGTCATGAAACTTTTGAGCTGTCTTTTAAAAGAAGGTGCCTTGGTGGTGATACATTGTTATATAGGGAATCATCTACTCCCCTATAGTAAAACGGGATATTTATAAGTCACCAAGGAGTTCAATGACCATATAACGGCACAGGGCTGAAGGCCGATGTCCTTTTGTGCTGGGTGCCATTGGCATGCTGTAGGTGACACAGGTGACAAAATGCAGGGTCACCTACATTACAATAGGTACTGGGCTTTATATATTTATAAGCAGAAACACAAGACAGTAACTGCTTGGGAGTATTTAATGAATTCCTATCCCACAACAATTGAGTGAAGTCTGGCCTTGAATACATACAGAAATAGCACACTATATTTATGGTTTTAATTTCATCAAATGCACATTGACAAAATTTTTTCCTTTTAATTCAGAGCAAATTTTTCCAGTTGCTCTTGAATTTAGCACATATGGCTGATAGTTGACCATGGAAAAAAAATAACAAATTTCTAGGTTAATGCTGCAAAGTGCCTCTCTATAAACCATCATGAAGCCAGAAAAGCTCATCAAAGGAGTAGTTCACCTTTAGGTAACTTTTTTTATGTATAAGAACGGCCAATTCGAATTAACTTTTTAATTGGTTTTCATTATTTTTTTTATAGTTATTTGCCTTTTTCTTTAGACACTTTGCAGCTTTCAAATGGGCGTCGCTGACCCCTTCTAAAAAGCAAATGGTCTGTAAGGCTACAAATGTATTGTTATTGCCTACTTTTTTATTACTAATTCTTCTACTCAGGCCCCTCCTATTCATATTCTAGCCTATTCAAATCAATGCATGGTTGCTAGGGTATTTTGAACCCTAGCAACCAGATTGCTTAAAAATGCAAATTGAAGAGCTGTAGAATAAAAAGCTAAATAACTCAAAAACCACAAATAATAAAAAATTAAAACAAATGGCAAATTATCTCAGAATATCACTCTCTACATCATAACTAAAAGTTCTCAGAAGGTGAACAACCCCTTTAATTACATTCTCCTTTTTGTGTTTTTCTTTTTCAAATATCTAAAATGAATCTACCCGTGGATTTTTGCAACATGGTATAGATCTTTGCCCGTTACATATATGCTGTTAGTGATATTTTACGTATAACTACTGTACCAGAAGCTGTGCCAGGAGGAGCCCGCAGAGCCCTGTACTTACCGGCTGCCTCAGAGCAGGCAGTAGGCTCCTCCTCCTCGCGCTTCTTAATTTTCACGTCTGAATGACACACAAGTTAGGAAGGTGAGTGTAAGCCTACATGCCACCCCTGCCCTTCCATCTTATATAAAGTGCTGGCCCAATGCAGGCAACCCTAATATCAAAGGGGAAAGCCATCGGTTTCTGGACTTGGAAATGCAAAGCGCAGTAAGCATAGTCCACAACCGAGGCTTATCACTTCGAAACAAGCAGACTTTTGAATCTGCTCTGAATACAGCAGACCTATCAGTTAAAGGAGAAGGAAAGGTAAAAACTAAATAAGCTTTATCAGACAGGTCTATATAAATACACTAGCAAACCCTTAAATTAATGCTGCTCTGAGTCCTCTGTCCAAAAGAAACCACTGCATTTCTTTCCTTATATCGTGTTTACATGGGCTTCTGTATCAGACTTCCTGTTTTCAACTTTAAACCTCCAGGGCTTGGGCTTGAGCATGCTCAGTTTGCTCCTCTCCCCCTCCCTCCCTGCTGTAATCTGAACTCAGAGCAAGCAGGGAGAGACTCAGGCAGGAATTGATGTCACTACCAAGCTAATATGGCAGCTGCTATCCTAGAGAACCTGAATGAATGTTTTAAAGTTGGTTACATTCAGAATTTGATTATGAGCCAAGTATTAAAATAACGTAACAAACATGTACAGAACAATCAATATTTATTTTGGTCACAAAGCGTGTTGTCAACATAAATTACATGTGCCCTTTGGGCCTCTACAAGAAATGAAATGTACTATAATATTATTATAGTATAATATTTATACTTCTGGTTTCCCCCGGACACACACATTCAAGCTTGGCTCTGCAGAATCCTAGAACAGAAAAAGAAAATGATCATTTTAATTGCATTAATATGTTTGACGTGTGGTTTAACACAATTTCACAAGCACTTTCACACCAATTAAGTTAACCAGGCATTAGATGATTTGCTTTGATTGGTTAGGTTGCCAAACAAGTGGGTGTTTGTGTTGGATCAACCTAATTTGGCCTACTACTTGGGAAGCCAAATCAGTCAAACATCTTACCTCTGGGCCAACAGTCAGATCACAATAAGGGTCCTGGGCAGACCGGTTATGGCTCATACATAGGCCAATAAGCTACCGACTCAATCTGGAGTTGGCAGGTCGGCAGCTAATGGGCAGCTTGATTTCATATCTGGTGAATACATCTGGTACATACAAAGTACAGTAATGCTGCCTTTCTTGCTACAGGCCAGCAAATCAAGACTGGGATTCAGAACATGCCCTGGAATTCCCAGTACAGAGAAGCTCATACAGCTTTCCACCTGCCCAAGAAACAATGACTGTCTCCAGCATCTTACAGCAGCCTGCCAGAACTCACAGATTGGAAGTCTGGCCCTGCAGTCCAGTATATACATCAATTAAATCTCAGCTCAAGCCCCAAGGTAGGTGAACAAGAATAGCCCACCTGCTTCCCCTGTCCTGCTCAAATTAATATATGCAAATCCAATAAAAAAAAAAGGTACTTCATGTATTCATATGACTTATAAAAAGAACCTGTTCTTTTTAAGTGCTATGAATACATTTTGACTTTTTTAAGGAGTGTTTTTTTGGATTTATTTATAGCAAGTATGGAGGCTTTCAAGTAGCCCCCTGCAGCAAGGACCCCCCTCCTTTTGAACTACGTGCTTTGTGTGTCATCCTAACACATGTGTACTGCAAATTAATACTGTATATGTATCAGGGGCAGTGTTTTTCACATCTTTGTTTGTGACCTATAAATAAAAATGTGTGGCCCAATGCACCACTGTGATCACGTCAAATGCTCTGGACCCCTGCAGTCACTTTCCACTCATTTCAGGTGTGTTTCAGGTTGATCCCAACCAACACACCAGTGGCAGCTATAGGAAACACCTATCCCATTTACATGAATAAGAAGTGCCTGCAGTGCCAGCTGCCCAACAAAAATATGTAACAAAACCCATACCTTATTTAAATATTTCCTTCATTAACCAAGCCGTCAGCATAGTCATCATCATCTTCCTCCTCTTCCTTTGCTCTAAAATGCAGGTTTCTGAACTCTCTTCTGCTCATCGAAGCACAACAAGGCACAGCAGGTGGCAGGTCCTAACAGAAACCACAAACATTTTAATCATATGAATGTGCATGAAATGTGGAAAGAAATAGTGACTACTGGGAAAAATATTAAAAAATATATATAATAATATATTATTGCATTTAAATGGATATGGAATCCAAAGTAGCCCTTAGTATGTGTACGGATTTTAAAACTTCGCAGGACATGGCAAAAATGGATCCAGTCATGCAGTGTTCTTTCAAGTCCATTTTGGCCAGGCTCATCTTCTAGCTTTTTTTTTTTTTGGCTCTGTGCCAACCCCAACTTCACTTGCCATCATAGAACAGAATTTACAGAAGCCGCTAGGACTGCATGCTTTTTTTTTTTTTTTTTATTTAAACAAGGAGTCTTATTGGTTTGCTATTACAGCAACTCATTCATTAACATTATACCTGGTTTTATTGTGTCAAAACTTTGGAGAGAAACCAATTTATTTGATTTGAGTTTATTTTAGCTCTGGTTGCTAGGGTTTTACTAGGGTCCAAATAACCTTAGCAACCATGCATTGATTTGAATAAGAGACTGGAATATGAACAGGAGAGGCCTGAATAGATAGATGAATATAAAAGTCCATGAAACTAAACAATAAGCAATAAACAATACACATTGATAGCCTTGATCAGAGTTGGACTCTTACTCTGTGTTACTTCTAACACCCAACTTTCCTAAGCCACTTCAAACTAAGCCCCTAAACAACTTACACTTAAGGTGTGCATCAAGTCTAAATTCAGGATTAGGACCAAGAGGAGGACTACTCAGAAGTCTCTATCTTATATACCATGGGGCTGTTGGCTGTGGGAAGAACAGCAGCACAATTCGAATGCCTTCCGTTAGCACAGCTTGCAGGAGAACATTAAACACTAATCTAAAATAACTATCGGGAAAGGCAGTGCCCTATGTTATTTAAATAAATTATATAATAACACTTCTCTACATATATTAAAACTGAGTCAGTACATGCATTATGTATGGCTTAGCACACAATGATAGAGCAGATTAGAATCCTCCATAGAGGGTTAGTGTGCATGTGTTCCACCATTATTTGCATGAGCATTGGGATATGTGTACAAGGCTGTTGCTAAGTTACACAAGTGCCTCAGGGCACAGGCCCACATCCATATACATTGCAGGTGTATATAAAATGTGAAGTGCAAAATACTTCTAACCTCTTTTTGTTCCATGCTCTCTGCTTTTGTTTTCTTGTTTCCTTATGTCTTATTTGCTTTTCTCCACTATCCCTTAAGCAGTGAAGTCACAGGACCCATCCGAGTTTTGCAATATAAAAAGCCTTTATTGGAATCCTGGCTCAGATCTCAGATAAAACAGTTTAGTCTGAGATCTGAGCTAGGATTCCAATAAATAGTTTTTTATATTACAAAACTCGGATGGTTCTGTGATTTCACTACTTAAAGAGATACGGACATCAGAAAATAACCATTTTTATTATCTATCATAACATTGTCTTTAAATACTATTTATAAATTTGCCCTAAAAGTATTTGCCTGGTGCTTTTACATTACCTTCTTACTACCCTGTTCCTCTATGAGGGGGCTGCTATATTTGTGCCGTAGGAGTCCGTTAGCATTAGAAACTGACAGGTTAAGAAGGGACAGTCAGGTTGGCAAAACAGTCAGGTTTAGAAACTTCAAGTGACAATTAAGCAGAACTATCAGCAAAAAATGATCAACGTGACCTATAGGTAACTATTAATGTAGAACATTTTTAGTGTCAGTATCATTTAAGTATTCAAGCCAGTTGGAGTGGACAACTTTGCACGTGCACCTGCTACTTGAGAGTTCTAAAGGTCTGGGTGAGTACCGACCAATTGTCCTACACTCCACTATCCCTTTGCAATTCCAGCATTTCTATTATGTGCTTCTCTTACATCATTTTTCATCCCAGATATCCTTTCCTTCATGCATGTTTACATTTTCCCCCATATTTCTATACCTCTTACCTCTTCCTGTGGTTCACCTTGTGGTTCTCTAAATCTCCAGCTTCTGCAGCCTCCTTTTGTTTTAATCATTTTGCTTTTCTTCCCATTTATACATTCTGCTACTCACCATAGTCTCACTTCTGTCACTATATACTTCTTATTACTATCTTCTGGTTTCTTTTTGCAGTGCCACTGATTATCTTGTTCTTCACCTTGAAGTTAACTTTTAGTATGCTATAGGATGGACAATTGGACAACACAATTTATTTCTTATAGTTTTTTTAATTATTTGCCTTTTTCTTCTGACTCTTTCCAGCTTTCAAATGGGGGGGGGGTCACTGACTCCATCCCATCTAAAACAAATGCTCCATAAGGCTACACATTTATTGTTATTGATACTTTTTATTCCTCATCTTTCTATTCAGACCTCCATTCATATTGCAGTCTCTTATTCAAATCAATGCACGGTTGCTAGGGAAATTTGGCCAATAGCAACCAGATTGCTGAAATTGCAAACAGGAGAGCTGCTAAATAAAAAGCTAAATAACTCCAAAGAAACCCACAAATAATAAAACAAGAATACCAATTGCAAATTGTCACAGAATATCACTCTCTACATCATGCTAAAAGTTAAAGGGGAAGGAAACCTAGTCGGCACAAACACCCCACCCCCCTCCCGTTTGTTGCCCACCCTGACTCCTCCCCCCTGGCCTACCCGTCCCGCTGGGCAAATGCCCCTAACTTGTTACTTACCCTTCTGCGCAGGTCCAGTCCAGGGAGTTCACCGACGACATCTTCTTCCACGCGATCTTCTTCCTGCTGTGAACTGCGTTTTGGCGCATGCGCAGTAGGAGCATTTCGCCGGTACGGATCTACTGCGCATGCGCCAAAAGTCACGCGCATGCGCAGTAGATCGTGCCGGCGAACTGATCCTACTACGCATGCGCTGTTCACAGCAGGAAGAAGATTGGGTGGAAGAACATGTCGTCGGTGAACTCCCTGGACTGGACCTGCGCAGAAGGGTAAGTAACAAGTTAGGGGCATTTGCCCAGCGGGATGGGTAGGCCAGGGAGGGAGGAGGGAGCAACAAACGGGAGGGGGGGTGGGGGGTTTGCGCGACTAGGTTTTCTTCCCCTTTAACTCAAAGGTGAACGACCCCTTTAAAGCATCAGTACTACGCCATACTTGCAGGTGAGCTTCTTTCGGGATAAGATGTGCAAGTGCGTGCGTTTATCAAGTGTGTCAATCTGTGTGTTTATGTAGAACTGCACACGTATGACCCTGTCAATTAGCTTGGTGGTTCATATGACATTTGATAATGCTCAGAACCTCCACAGATAACTACACAAGTGTGCTAATGCAATATTAATATATATTAGGATGGATGATAAAATTAAGTTTGATAGACATCAAGGAAAACTCACCTGCATTAGATCTGCATTTTCAAAAAAGAGCCCCAGAGGCATCAGTTGATTGCTGTCTTCATCTACAAATGGACTGCCATTCAGATAAACCTCTCTTACTTTAGAGGGCTCAGGGGACGTTTTGTGACTAAACCCTACTCCATCCTCACTGTCATCTGTTAAGCCATTACGTGAAACCTCATTCAAATCAGAAAAGGGGGATGCAGAAGGACATGTATTAACGTTTCCAGCATTGCTTTCATTAGACGCTGTGTTGTCGGTTTTGTTTATGAGTTCCTGTTCATCAGATTCCATCAGACCCTTTTCATCATTTTTCCAACTTCTTTGGAGACTTTTTGTCTGTGTTTTTGCTAGAAACTGCCTGCAAATAAAAAGGGTGGAAATTTAGAGTTAGTCATATGCATATGTGTAGGTACATACACACACACAGTTTAAGAGAATGGAGGTCATTTACACAGGTGCAAAATTGTATACATTTACATGTTATTCACAAAGTTACTTGCACTAATACATGTTTCAGTTCAACCTGCAATCAAGTGCATGCAAATCTAACATACCAGGTAATTAATTAAACATAATCTGTTTGTAATACCACTCCATTTGATAACTGCCCTGCAACCAATATTCACAATTACATCTGGCCTTTTCTACTGTAAGGATCAGATGATATTCATTTTTTTATAGAACCAACTTTAGTGAATGGAGGAAATAATTAATCATGTTCAAACCTGAGGCAAGACCAGGAGGTTAAGAACTTTGCAATCCCCACAGCACCCAGTGTATCCATTGTAAATTAGGGGCGGGTAGGGAAATGCACCGAATCCACTTTTTTGGATTCAGCCGAACCCCCGAATCCTTTGTGAAAGATTTGGCCGAATACCGAACCCTAATTTGCATATGCAAATTAGGGGTGGGAAGGGGAAGTTTTTTACTTCCTTGTTTTGTGACAAAAAGTCACGTTATTTCCTTCCCTGCCCCTAATTTACACATGCAAATTAGGATTCCTTTCCTGACTCTGTTCGGTATTCGGCCGAATCTTTCACCAAGGGTTCGGTCAAATCCCAAATAGTGGATTTTGTGCATTCCTAATAGATATATATATACACACACACACACACACAGGGGTATTCAGGTTTTATCAAAATGAAGAAGTTTCTCCAATCTTAACATTGTCACGTACAAATAAAGAGAATGAAGATCTTAAAGGACTATCACGAAAATTTAATGTAAGCTTCATCGTACTGAAACTTTGTAAATACAATTAAAAATTCTAGATCGTTTCTGAAATAAAGTTTATCCTCACTATCCCTCTCTCAGCATCTGTTTCTCTTCATTCTCTCTTCATGCAGCAGTTGGGTGTCAGATAATCACTGACAGTTACATCCAATAGATCTTATAGGGGGGTCCCTTTGTGATCAGATGTATTAGAATTGATTCAAATCACTAATTCCACTTCAAACAAATAGTGTGAGCTGTAACACATGTTCTAGACAAAAGGAGCCTCCTATAAGAGATGTTGGATTGAGATGTCCTTCACACTCACACTCACAACTCCTGCATGAAGAAACAATGAAGAGGCAGATGCTGAGGAGACTGAAAAGGAATTCGAATATTTCAGAAATGGTTTAGAATTTTTAATTGATGACATTTAAAAAAACCATGTTATTTGTGTGATGATGAAGCTTCTATGGAATGTTCATGTACCGCTAGTTCCCCTATCAATGGCCTGTGTGGAAGTGGAGGAGCCCAGTGTTCCGGCAAAGGGAACTGTTCGCTATGTATTAAGGCATGAAAAGTGATGGGCAGCAGCAGCAGCAGCAGGTAACGCCCCACAGCCCCATGGAACCTGCTGGAACCGACATAAAGGCAACTGTGCGCGCCCTCAGCCCAAATCACTTACCCGGACTCTAAAGCCCTTGACGCTACGAGACAGGAAGCGGCGAATGCCGGGAACTCCTTCAGGTCACGCAATAATCCCCCCGGTTCAAGCAGAATTATTCACAGCACAAAACAAACCTCACCGCTCCTAAGGCCTGACGGACTTTCTGTCGCAAGGCCTGAGTTTTAATCGCTGCACAAAATATCAGCAGCCGAGTCCCAGAGGCGATACACAGAACCGACCCCGTTCCACCGCTCCTTCTCTCCCATCTCCATAACCACCGCTTGACAACAACCCAAGTACTGCGCAAGCGCGAAATGACTTGAAGCAAAGCATTCTGGGAGATGGAGTTCGGCTGCGAACCGGAGCGCTTGGTTATGCGGCAGAGCGCAGGGAAGGAGTGAGCATGCGTGTCAGGAGATAAGAATTGTATAGTAGCTGTACCTCCGCCGAGAAAAAAGATCCGGTGTTAAGAACCAGGACATTACACAGCGAGCAGAAGTACGGGATTGCCTGCAAGAACCTGGCGGAAGTGAAGCAGAAGGCATGCAGGAAACGTCACGTGTGTCTGTGTGTAGATAGAAGATAGAAGGGACTGGGAAATTAGCTCAGCTGCCTGAACACTCGCTCTGAGGGTACAAGTAGCTTTGCCATTGTGCCATGTTACCATAGCGGTTCGTTGATAAGGGACTACTTTGTGCTGCTTATTCTGCTCCAGTTTAGCTGCTTAAAGGGAATCTTACCCCAAAACATTTTTATTGCGCAATGGAAGCAGCATTTATACATTTGTAACTGTATTTGCACTGGAAAGCAGAATGAGTTATTATTTCTTTTCCCTGGTTGTGACTCGTGAAACAATGTAGCACAACATCAGTTTCCTCCACGTTTGTTCATCAGCTGCTATTGTGCTACTTACACTCAGAACAAGCAATGTAGCCAATATAAGCTGCTTTCAGTGACAATTGCATTTAGTTATAACTTTGAAATCTGACATGGGGCTAGGCATATTGTCAATTTCCCAGCTGCCCCAGTCATGTGACTTGTGCTCTGATGAACTTCAGCCACTCTTTACTGCTGTACTGCAAGTTGGAGTGATATCACCCCCTCGCTTTCCCCCCAGCAGCCTAACAACAGAACAATGGGAAGGTAACCAGATAACAGCTCCCACTGAGACTGCTCCAGTTACATTAAGTAGGAGAAATAACAGCCTGCCAGAAAGTAGTTCTATCCTAAAGTGCAGGCACAAGTCACATGGCTGGGGCAGCTGGGAAACTGACAATATATCTTACCCCATGTCTGATTTCAAAATTGAATATAAAAAAATCTGTTTGCTCTTTTGAGAAATGAATGTCAGTGCAGAATTCTGCTGAAGCAGCACTATTAACTGATGTGTTTTAGAAAAAAACTTGTTTTTCCATGACAGTATCCCTTTAAGAACTTGAATGGAAAAATATGAATCAGCAAGGTCGGGGGTTGACGACCCAAAAACTCTAATTGATCGAGTTTTTGGCGGAAAAAACCTTGAACTTTCGGGCAATACCCTCTGAAAAAACTCAACATCATGAAAACTATTTAAAACTGATTTAAGGGACCTCTGTCATTTTAGCTATTTTTAGGGTAGGGTTATAATAAATCTCGAAAAATTTGATTTTTTTTATGTTTTTTAAAAACTTGAAAAATTTGTTGTGTTTTTTCACTGGAACAATGGATTTTTGACCAAAAATTAACCTTGAAAACATGAATTAATGTTGAAAAAAACAACTTGATCCTTCATGAATCTGCCCCTCAGTCACCTGGGAACCTTCATTGGAAAAAAACCCCATAATATCCCCCCCGTCAGACATATTTATTGGAAGAGAAGCAAAATCCACGTTGGTCATGTCATAACCACACCCACCTTTGTTACATGACATTAAGGGGGTTATTTACTAAACTCCTGGGAGCAGGCACACGGATCGCTTTGTTTTCCGAAGTTGTCCGTAATTGCCTCACGAGGAAACTTTGGGCGACTTCGGAAAACAAAAGCGCTCCATGTGCCTGCCCCCAGGCAATTTACATTTTAGCTGGCGGAAGGCAGATTGAGGAGATTAGTCGCCACGAATAAGAGATTTGTCGCCTGGCGACTAATCTCCCCGAATCTGCCTGTGTGGCCAGACCCTTACACTTCACTCTACTAGATACTGCATAGGCTCCCTACTATTCCTCCTTTTCAACAATACTAAATACTTTCCTTTGATGCAGATGCCTGCACTTCTAAACATTCCATCAATCATTACAGTAATAGAGAAAGCCGAATTATTTCAGTACCTGGAACCTGGACCACATGCAAGTGTCACTTTGTATTGGTGCTTTGTACACAGTGTCTTCAGCCAAACTGTCCCATTACAGCTATAGATCCAAATATATACCTCTCAATCCATAGTTTTGTTTATTTTTATACATAATTTTACACCTTTGCAAAGATCAGGGACCCCAACTCTCACATAAGTGTTCAGTTTTAACTCTCCGCTAACTTATGTTTTGTATTACACAAGGCAAACCATACACTTTTGGTGGCCCCCAGTTCCAAGCCTCCAACAGTGGGGTACTGGCAGGTCTTGTAGCTTACAACAAAGATTCCTGATTCCCCAGCCTCTCCAATTTCTAAGCTTGGTGTCCAGAAGAGAGGTCGGCACCTCTCCAATATGTATAAGAACAAAAGAATCACCAGACACTGGACAGCAGGTGAAGCGGGGCGAACCCCTGCATGTTTAATTCAAGTCTTGTGATGTAATGATTTGAGGGCGGACCCCTTCATCAGACATGCAAAGTAGCGTGCACACGCCTCAGAAATAGCCCTCATAATTAAGAACAATTACAACATGTTAATAATTCAGATTTCCTGATGCAAAGCACCGGCATGTGCCAATTCATTTATGGATTCATTTGTGAACACTAATAATACATTTAAACAAACACAAATCAGTTATCCGCAACCATGTACCCCCAAAGAGGAGGAAAGAACAGGGTCAGAGGAAAAAAAGAAAAGAAACTACTCTGGCACGACATTTTCACCAACAGGGACACAGGGTTTGTCAATTGAGATGGCAAATCTTAGAAAAAGTAAGTGGCAGCAACCACAAGGAAAAATAAACAGAGCTATTGACAAAAGGAGTGCTTCTGTTATGCTGCTACAGGGCAAAACAGCCACAAGGGTTAAACGAGGAGAGTTTAACTTGAATGTTACTTATATAGTGAATAAAAAGTACCCCCTCTTGTAAAATATAAGGATTTATAGTTACGGGAGGCTTTCATACCATATAAAAACTACGAGCCGAATGGCCGAGTGTTTTTATACAGGTCATGTGAACTCCGAGGTAACTTATAATATCCTCATATTTTACAACTGGGGGTACTTATTTATTATACATACACCACATTAGTGAGTCATGTGAACAGAATATACATCACTACTCCACCGTTTATAAACTGTATGACATCACTACTCACCGTTTATAAGGGATATAATTACAAGTATTTATGGCTTTTGTGTATTATAAATCTCTATTTGTATCTATTATGTTCCTGTTACCTAATTCGTTGTGTTCAGTTACAATGTTTTCATTATTCCCCTTCAGTGGAATGAGACTAAGACCAGGGAAAGTTTTCATCAGGGGAAGTAGTTCCTTTTCCTTTATTGTAGTATTGGTTGTTCTTAAACTTTGTACTCTTTTTGTATATGTGAAATGTTTTTAACTTTATTAACTCCACTGGTTTTTAGGGCAAGTATTGTATCTTGCATTAACATGTTGGGATTAACTGATAATGTAAAAAGAAGAAAGCACTGGACACTTCACCATATAATGCGGGATCACGGATGGTTTATCACAGTTTTTTATTCATAATGTCTTTTCACAATTGTTTTTATTCATAAATGCCTATCTTTTATTCATATTATGTAATACACAAGTGGAGGTACTAGTAAACTTATTGTTTTTGGCAAGCATTGTTGTGCTTGCATTCAGGGAATCTGAATTGTTTAAACATGTTGTAATTGTTTCTTAATTCATGAGGGCTATTTATGAGGTGGTGCACGCTAACTTGGCATGTCTGACGAAGGGCGTCCACCCCTAAAATGTTACATCCAAGACTTGAATTAAAACACGCTAGGGGTTCGCCCCACTTCACCTGCTGTCGAGTGTCTGGTGATTCTTTATGTACTTGTTACTGAGGACTCCCATCGGACACATTCATGGAGAGGTGGGCTAGCTGCTTGCAAAGTGGTTGCGGGTTTTGGCAGCAGTGCCGTCGCTGAGTTTGTTTGTATAGGGAGTGGGCCAGGTGGGTGGTAGATTGCCTAATTTATAATAGGGATATTGTATCAAATTCTCTATCAAATCTTATTAGCACCCTTTTAATAACTATTGCCAGTGAATATTGAGTGGTTTTACCTTTAGAGGAGTCCCCTAATATCAGAGATTAAGCCTTGAAAAAAGCCGGATGGCAAACGCGTCCTATCTCCCCGTGTGGATAGCCTAAGTAGGAAATAAACAGCCTGCCCAGAAAGTCAGTTCTATCCTAAAGTGGCAGGCACAAGTCACATTGAGGGGCAGCTGGAAACTGACAATTATATCTTAACCCCATGTCGTTTCAAATTGAAATATAAAAAAATCTGTTGTGCTCTTTTGAGAAATGAATGTCAGGCAGAATTCTGCTGAAGCAGCCACTATTAACTGATTCTGTGTTTTAGAAAAAACTTGTTTTCCGATGACCGTATCCCTTTAGAACTGATGGAAAAAATATGAAACTTTTAAAGACTAAATTTAAGGGACTCTGTCATCTAGCTATTTTTATTTGGTAGAGAAAATTTTTTTTTTTCTTGTTTTTTAAAAACGTGAAAAAAGTGTTGTTGTTGGTGTTTTCTCACCGGAACAATGGTATTTTCTGACCAAAAATTAAATCCTTGAAGAAACATGAAATTATTAGTGGAAGAAAAACAACAACTTCGATCCTGGTCATGAATCTGCCCCTCAGTACCTGGGAACCATAACTTGGGAACAAAAAAACATAATATCCCCCCCCGTCAGACACTATTTTATGTGGAAGAGAAGCAAATCCACGTTGTCATATACTAACCACTCCCACCTTTTTAATGACATTAAGGGGGTTATTACTAAAACTCCTGGGAGCAGGCACACGGATCCTTCGGTTTCCGAAAGATTGTCCGTAATTGCCTCCACGAGGAAACTTATGGGCGACCTTGCGAAAACAAAGCGCCCTGTGCTCCCAGGCAATTACATTCTTTAGCTGGCGGAAGGCAGGCTTCGAGGGAGATTAGTCGCCACGAAGAAGAGATTTGTCGGCCTGGCGGAGCTAAGCTCCCCGATCTGCCTGTTGGACAGACCCTTAGATTTCACTTACTAGATACCTGCATAGGCTCCGACTATTCCTCTTTCAGACAATACTCAAATACTTTCCGTTTGATGCAGATTGCCTGCACTTCTAAACATCCATCAATACAATACAGTAATAGAGAAAGCTGAATCTAATTTCAGTTACTGGAACCTGGTACCCAATGCAAGTTCACTTGTTATGGTGTGCTTTGTCTAACAGGTCTCAGCAACTGTCCCATTACCGCTATAGATCAAATTTACCATCTCAATCCATAGTTTTGTCTTTTCTTTATTTTTTATACATAATTTTACACCTTTGCAAGTCAGGGACCCAATCTCACCATAAAGTGTTTCAGTTTTAAACTCTCCGCTAAACATTATGTTCCTTAGTATTACACAAGGCAAACTCATACAATATTTGGTGGCCCACAGTTCCAAGCCTCCAACGTGGGTATGGCAGGTCTTGTAGTTACAACAAGAGATTTCCTGATTCCCAGCCTCTCCAATTTCTACGCTTGGTGTCCGAAGAGCAGGTCGCACCTCTCCAATATGTTATAAGAACAAAAAGAAATCACAGGACACTCGACACAGGTGAAGCGGCGCGAACCTGCATGTTTAAATTCAAGTCTTGTGATGTAAGTTTTGGGGGCGGACCCTTCATCAGACATGCAAAGTAGCGTGCACACGCCTCATAAATAGCCCTCATAATTAAGAACAATTACAACATGTTAACAATTCAGGATTTTCTGATGCCAAAGCACCAGCATATGCCAATGCATTTATGGATTCATTTTGTGAACACTCATATTTTACACTGTAACAAGAAAGAAACATTAACGTCAAAGTTTTTTTTACTTGTGACAGTACTAACATTGTGTACTGTATTAAATGCCCGCGTGGCCGTTGGCGGATATAGGGCAGACAGGCAGAAGTATTAAAAATACATTTAAACTAACACAAATCAGTTATCCGCAACCCATGTACCCCCCAAAGAGGAGGAAAGAACAGGGTCAGAGGAAAAAAAAAAAAAGAACTAATCTGGCACGACATTTTCACCACAGGGACATAGGTTTATCAATTTGAGATGGCAAATCTTAGAAAAAGTAAGTGGCAGCAACCAGAAGGAAATAAAAAGAGACTATTACAAAAGGAGTGCTTCTGGATATGGCTGCTACAGGCAAAACAGCCACAAGGGTTAAACAAGGAGTTTAACTTGAATTGTTACTTATAAATCTTTATTTGTATCTATTATGTTCCTGTACCTAATTTGTTGTAGTTACAATGTTTCATTTATCCCCTTCCAGGGCCGGGACTGGGAGTAAAAATCAGCCCTGGCAAAAAAAATCAAAGCAGCCCACGCATAAATGTGTGCTGGCCTTTTACTTATACACACACACATATTATATATATATATATATATATATATATATATATATATAATATATATATATATATATATATATATATATATATATCGAATAAGATCCCCACTCTCAGGTCTTAAAAATAATAAAAAATGTATTGTTCAATCACTTATTTTATAATTTTTATTATTTTGAGACCTGAGAGTACGGATCTTATTTGCTGGATTTAGAGTTTATTTATTGATGCTGCACCCAGGCACATTATTTTATTATTGTGAGTGCTGGGCTCTTTGGCGGACTGTATATATATATATATATATAATATATATAAGGATATTGAAAAAGGTCCCAATAGGGACCGAAACGTCGGGCATTGATACGATGTAACAATAAAACGATTGACTTTTATAACAGGGAGTGCTGGTCTGAGAATAATTGGTATATATATATATATCACAAATTAAACGCTTGCACTCCAAACCAGTCTTCCATTAGTGAGGGTGCAGGGTCAAAGCATTATGTATAGTTAAAAAGGACCTGCACTCCATGGAAGATCAAGGTCCTTGATAAAGGCCCTAATGTGGCCCGAAACTTTGGAAGCACAAGTTTGAGAAATAAAATATTGATGGTTCACTAACCATGGAGTGCGGGTCCTTTTGAACTATATATATATATATATATATATATATACACAGTATACATATACACGCATATATATTTTACAGGCTAACATGGTACAGCAACTACATACATAAACACACACACACATATATATATATACACACACACACATACAGAAAGGCAGTGCTTGGGAAAGTGGAAGAGTAAATTATCACTGGCAGATACAGTAGTTTGAGTAAAAATGCTATAGTTCTAACCACTATTCTCCCTGCACACAGTTTAGGTGTGGGGGGGTTGAGGGCAGAGGGGGAATCTGGAAAGCAGTCAGCCACAAACTTTTTTTTTTCCAAAGTGTTTTTTATTTTTTTCACAAAAACATGTCATATACATACAATAGGTAAAAACATAAACCAGCCACTAACTTACCCAGTTTTTCCAGAGCCCAGAGTTAAATAGACAGTGGAACAGTGGGCAGGTCAGATCAATGTGAGGGTGCCTGCAGCTCTTTAGCTGTTCTGCTTTTCTGGCGCTCGTTTGCTCTCCCCTGACAAAGGAAGATCACCAGCAGGAGGCGGGCCTCAGATGGAAGACGATCGGGGCAAACTTCTGTAACAGAAGTGCAGGAAGGAAAAGCTGCTCCTGGGTCCTAGTGGTGAGTGGTGTGCCGGCCCTGTGCTTCCCCCTCAGTCTGAGCAGCAGGGCAGTCCAAAAAAATAAAATACCTGCAGCTTAGAAAAACGGGCGCAGTGTTTAATGATTGCAGTGCTGCATCAGGCAGCCCATTTAAACACAGGACAGAGCGGCCCCTCGGGCATTTGCCCGAATAGGCAGGTTATCAGTCCGGGCCTGTCCCCTTCAGTGAACGAGACTAAGACCAGGGAAAGTTTTCACTCAGGGTGAAGTAGTTCCTTTTCCTTTATTATTAGTATTGTTGTTCTTAAACTTTGTACTCTTTTTGATATGTGTAAATGTTTTTAACTTTATTATCACTGGTTTTTAGGCAATATTGTATCTTGCATTAACATGTTGGATTAACTGATAATGGAAAAGAAGAAAACACTGGATACTTTCACATATATGCGGATCACAGGATGGTTTTATCCACAGTTTTTTATTCATAATGTCTTTTCACAATTTTTTTTTATTCATAATGCTATCTTTTATCATATTATGTAATACACAAGTGGTTACTAGTAAATTATTGTTTTTGCTTTGCATTGTTAACATGTTGTAATTGTTCTTAATTATGAGGGCTATTTATGAGGCGTGTGCACGCTACTTTGCATGTCTGACGAAGGGGTCCACCCCCAAAACGTTACATCACAAGACTTGAATTAAACACTCAGGGGTTCGCCCCGCTTCACCTGCTGTCGAGTGTCTGGTGATTCTTTTGTTCTTGTACTAGCAGGACTCCCATCTGGAGCCACATTGATGGAGAGTGGGCTAAGCTGCTGCAAAAAGTGGTGGGGTTTTGGCAGCAGTTGGTCGGCTGAGTTTGTTTGTATAGGGAGTGGGGCCAGGTGGGTGTAGATTGCCTAATCTAATAGGGATATTTATCAAATTTCTATCAAATCTATTAGCACCCTTTTAATAACTATGCCAGTGAATATTGAGCGGTTTCCTTTAGAGGAGGTGCTCTAATGTCAGAAGATTAACATCCTGTACTTATTTGATATTTAGTATTTTTGTCTGGGATGCCTAGGTTGTAATGCCAGAAAATGCACATTCTGTACTTACTTGATATTTAGTATTTTTGACTGGGATGTCGAGCTACAACTCACAAAGGAAAACTTTACCCCCAAAATGAATATTTAAGCAACAGATAGTTTATATCATATTAAGTGGCATATTAAAGAATCTTACCAAACTGGTATACAGTAGAACCCCCATTATACGTTTTTCAGGGGACCAGAAAAAAATTATATAAAATCCAGGAAAATGTAAAATCAGGGAAACGTATTATGCATAAATATAGGTGGGACCACAAAACAACAATGTAAAATGAGGGTAAACTTAAAATCAGGGGATGTAAAATGGGGGTTCTACTGTATATATTAAAGTAAATATTGCCCTTTTACATCTCGTACCTTGAACCCCCATTTTATGATGGTCTCTATGCTGCCTTAGAGATCACCAGACAAGAAATACCGCAGCTCTAAGTGTAACAGAAAGAAGTGTGGGAAGCAAAAGACTGAACTCTGTTTTTTAATTGGCTCATGTGACCAAACATATATGGGTTGTTTGCTTTGTTTGTGTGCACCGTGAATCCTATGATCCCAGGGGGCGGCCCTTATTTTTTAAAATGGCAATTTTCTATTTATGGTTACCCAATAGCACATACTACTAAAATTATATTATTATGAAAATGGTTTATTTACATGAAGCAGGTTTTTACATATGGGCTGTTTTATGCAATATCTTTTTATAGAGACCTACATTGTCTGGGGGGTATAGTTAGTTAAGTTAGAGTTTCCTAACAGGATAAAATCCAACCTAATGAAAACAACCTAATGAGAGTAATGGGCTCAGCCTGCCCCTTCTTATGGACTGACAACTTAAATGTTTGCTCACTTAAAAGTATCATGTCCAGATTACAGACATTTCTGATAACTCTCAAAGTGTTTTTATGCCCCCCCCCGGCATACCGATAAATCTGTAGTCCCTTTTATGGTGTCATAATTGTACAGTTGTAGTATGCAGTAATATGGACACTTAAACCTTATATTAGATTTTTTTCCCCTACTATGTGAAAAGTTGCACTGCACTGGTTTTGTGCAAGTGATTGGGACTCGGTTGTATAATCCACAGGGGAAGAGGAGGAGGCATATGGATTTAACACAACTTACATTTTTCACATATGAATGATGAGGGATATCCCTATAGTCAGCACCAACCATCTGTTTTTTTGGTGTGCTATCACCATTAATGTGGATATGATCTTAAAGTTCTTGTGGTAATGTGGGTGTGGTTTACAGTGGATGTGCTTTAAAAGGGGGAGTGGTCAACACTGACTTCCATTATCGACTCTTTACCACGTAGGCCAGAACAATTTCGGCCCTCGGTACCACAGAAGTTGGTCAGCACTGACCTGCCAGCAATTAACCAAACCAGGCTCCCTGTATACTTCTGCACGGTCTAAAATACTGGATTTTCTCTCTCTATTTTCATGCACTGGGCCTGCTTATAGCTCATAGTGATCTGATTTGTAGTTATGGAGGAAATTTAACAGCTAATATAGTAATTCATGTAGCTAAAATAACTGGAAACAGTATATGCTATTCAATGTACAGTATCTAAACGACTCTTTGGCTAGATGAATACATGTTTGGACCAAGAAGCTTTGTATTTAAATATGCCCCAAGGGCCTTGGAAAATTTGCAAGCGGTAAATCATAACTGGATTAAGATTTTAAAGTGGACAGTTCTAAAGGGCAACTAGTACATCATCACATACAATAGTTATTTATTAGAAACTTATCAGGACTGCACCAGGTTCGAAATACCAACATGCCTAGATATGGACTAAGAGATCATATGGAATTCCTTTGATTCTACACTCCAATAATTCAGCCCTAATTTATACTCTGCCTCTTTGACCCACATTATCTTGTACCTTATCTGCAGATCCCCTCGTAAATGACTGACACCTTACACATAGATTGATATTCCTTTTTGTTGGTCCTTTGACCTATGAGCTGAATGTTGTATATATACCAAAAGGGTTGCCCTGTAACAGGGGTTGAAAGTGAAATCTCTGATTAATCATGGACTTATTCCAGGTCATGATTTCTCATTGCATTTGAATATTAAAAGGCCCATTAATGGCTATTAATAACAGAATAGTATAAACAGTGCAAGAAATAATTTGACTGAAATTACTCATAAATTTAGTAACCGCAAATACCCATCTAAAGTTAGCATAGGGAATGTGCTGTCATTTATGTAAATAATGGAATTTCTGCCATTATAGCATGCATATTAAATCTGCAAAGACAAAGCTCCACTATTACATGTATAAAATACCAGCATGGGGAATGTCACAATTATGACATGAACAACTAAGTACAACAAATTCCAGTATATTCTTTTCATACAGTTGAACTGGAGATATTAAAGATATTCTCTAAGAAATTTGTATCAGGTTATAAAACGATTTGGTCCAGCCAATCAATTGACAGTTTATTTTTAAAGGAATCAATTGGAAAACAGGAGTAGAAGGGAAAAAAAGACCATCAGATGTAGAAACTCAATAGCCAAATTGGAAAAACCACAACGGTCATAAGAAACAGTTTAGTAAAAGCTGCCAGCCATCCTATTATTGTTTTTCATCTAATAACTTTAGATATAAATAATCACTTTTACTAGGAGGTATAATACGGACAACCTGCCAATCCTATCATAGTGCCATGCCATAGTTTCAGAAGTAATAGGCATTCAAAGCAAACAGGGGTGTAACAACAGCATCTCCAACTGGGTGGCCCAGGAATGTAGAAGGACTGTTAGAGATCCTGAGTCCATCCTCACAGTTCAAGGGTTTCTTGCTTGAATTAGGATACTGGCACAATTATATTTCCTTAAAATAACTCATACCGTACTAGCCACAGAGAACCAAAGGCCACTCCAATATATCCTATCCACAGAGACCATTGACAATATGCCAGCTTGCTGATAAATCACATGAAGTAATTGATACAACTATCCCCACTTGTGTGCCCAGGACCCTAATATTTTACAGGGGGCAATAAAATCAGGTCAGTATAATTTGATCCACCATCTGGCCAATAATATGCTTGAACATTCAGTAACATTTAACTAAGGTAAGTTAATGTATCAAATTTATTGTATGCAGCTTTAAGTACAGACAGATCACTGATTGGCATTTGCTAGTCACTTCTTCCCACAATAATCTTACATTCTTGTACAATTAAGCAATAGAAAGCCCCCAGCAGGAGGCCAAGGATTCTGGTCTGACTATCTAACAAAAGGCCATGCTTGAGTATGAAAAGCAATTTTATTGTCTACAGCAACTAGTAACTTCCTTTATACATGTACTGTAACAACCATTTGTCTAACTTTTTTTTACATTTGCATGTATATTTATTAAAAAAAAATGTTAACATACTGAAAGATCCAGTTGTTTAGTCAGGTGGTCAAATGTATCTATGGCCCTTTGGTGTGCAAAAATTGGGCTGTTCTTATTCCTTGACCGAATCTCATCGAAGGGCCTTCAATTTATAGGACCCCATTTATTAAACCTCAAATTTATCTGGTTGGATTTTCGAAGGGGAAAATTTACCGAATTTTTAAAGATTTATTATATCCCAAAGCTGCTAAATACTTCATCTCAAACCAGTTGATGTCATGAAGAAGTCCATGGCAGATGCCCCTTAAGTTGTTTCTTGACATCGTGATCTGCACTGGGATTTTCGTCCCATAATCCAATAAACTCGAGTTTTCAGACCTTCAAACACAATTCGAATTGACGCTCAATTTTATCCCAACATGATTTTGCTCCAACTTTTTCAAGAACAATTATTTATAAATGAGTTAAATTCGTGAATGAGTTAGGTCGACTTCATTTTAATAGAAAATTTGATTAATTTGAGTTTTAATAAATAACCCCCAGCGTTTTGTCTTTTAGAGTTTCCTTAGCCATTTGCTGCCTTTGCAAGTATCATATATAGAAGCTAAAGTATCTGGTTCCCAACTGTTGATTTTGTCATGTCTTTTTATTGCAAAATTATTTCTCATTTTCTATTTAAAAAAGCTAAATTGATAAGTGGTATAGAGGCAGGGTGATAGATCATTGATGCATTAATTCTAATTATGGAACTACAGGGCCTGTGCTAACCTGGGAATATTGATTGTAACCCAATACCCCAATCCTGTATATAATCTTATGGATCCGGGAGAACATTCGATCCATGGACTTGCATCTAACATTCCGTGTGTCGCTTGTTCCATATGATAACAATGCTTTGTTACAGTATTGGTGTTACGAATCTCCTGCAGAGAACATTGAGTTGCATCACTGTCTATTGTAATATACATATATATATATATACATATATTGTAATATATATATATATATATATATATAATTGCTGTTCAGGAACAAGTGTCTATTTACTGTTATATTTTGATGAATGTGTATTTATCTAATAATGGGATGCTCAGGGGCTCTCACACACCTTTATTGTATATTACATAGTAAGTTTGGTGCTCAATGATGGACAATACGGCAACCTCCTAATATATATGTAAAAGAAGCACACTGGCACACAAGACATGTAGATGCAGGGAAACCCTTGCAAAGTTTTAAACGCAGAAGTGCAACTTTCAGGGCTCACCTTCCAGGTTTACAGTGCTTTATGTGGTCTGGATCCCTACAATAGACGTTGAACAGGGATAGAAAAACACCCTGTTTCCCTTGTCAGTACTTGGTACCTTCACTACAAGCAAGCAGAGCCTACAGGAGACCTACTCCCATCTATCCTACTTGGTAAAGCTTGAAGCTGCTCTTGATAACTAAACTCACTGACTCACTGCTTCTAGAGAGTGCTACAACAGTGGCTATCCTGCATACTAGCTAACCTTGTTCTCAGGGTCCCTGTTCCCTGACTTCTTTAAAGGGGTTGTCACTTCAGGGCCTAACACTTCTGGGGCCTTGTTGACTCCAGGCTCAATGGAAGGGCCACCCCTTGCAAATCACCATGTTACAGTAATGCAAGAAATGGTTATCAACCTAAGGGCCAATGAACTTGGTATGCAAAATAAGTAGAAATGGTACATGGGTTTTAATTAATTGAAGCCATGGGGGCCATTAAACCTATGGGGCCCTACACCATTTTTAAAGAACAACCATTTTAACCCCTCAGGGTTCAAAAGAGGCAATCCTCTATGACTTGATAAGCATGAGAACATCTATTTGAATTAGGAGGTTTCATCTTAGCTGCAAAAAATATTTTTATTACAGGAAGAGTTGTGGATTTTTCTCCCTGAATCCGTTCTACTGGCAGATACATTAGAAAGCTTCAAGAAAGGGTTGGGTGGGAAAGTGAGAAAATAAGTTCCTAAAATGAACTCTTAGTACAAAATTGATCCAGAGACTGGGCCTACTTTCCATCAAGGTATATTGGAGAGGTTCAATTGGGGTTTTTTTTATAAAAGGTTGAATTCAATGTACTTTTGTCAACCTTATCTATTATGTTACTATTTCTTACTATTATTTCTTATTATTATGATTTCTTATTATTATGATTTATTATTATTAAGATCTACATAGAAATGAACAGCTCTTCTGGAGCACTAGAGGGAATACAATATTGCAGACATTTACCCTGGCACACTGCACCATGTTAAAAATGGCACTAGCCATCTCACTTGCTGCAAGAAAAGATATTGATGGAACCCATTAATAGAACACAGGAATTACCAGGAGGACCAGGGTGGATAAAACAAGCACATAAGACTGTTTATGGGATTTTGTCCAGGTTATTAAAACTAATATTAAAAGGAAGATGGATATGAGTGGGCTTGGAGGTTATTAACAATGTCTACCAATTAAAAAAATACAATAGGGGCCAATGTATTTTTAAGATGTTTATTATTTAAAATATCATATTGATGTCAATCTTGTGAATCGCTGTTGTCAATCTTCTAGCTGCCATCGGGACCAAGTTTTTCTGCGGGGCCCAAAGATGACATAGGGCCCCTGCACATGTGCCCCCGTCCCTCCCCCGATGGCTGCCATGATGTTTTCTTACTTCAGTGCTTCATTTCTAAGGAGAGATTGCTCAGTGTTAGCCATGGAGATGGTGTGTGTATAATTCTGAAATTTGTTAATTTTTTTAAATATTTATTTACTATTATTTATATCTCATTCCCTTTGCTTCTAATTTAAAGGTAAACTATAACTACTACAACTAATAACATTTTCTCCTATCTCATCATATTTATCTCTCTCATAGATTTGGCCTAGTTTAGTGACCTCTGCCCTAATACAATCTCACCCTTTATTATGGGCGCTTTAGTTACAGAATTATAGTATATTTATGAAAGCCAGAGAATATTGTATGAATAAGAGCAGTAGATGGATATGGTCTATACATCAAGTGAACTATAATGAGAATCAACAGTTCCCTTACCTCTCTGTAGATGCCACTTAATATTACTTTTCACACCCCTTTCATTCCAGATGTTACGAACGAAGGGGTGTGATAGTAGCTGCTCTGCAGATGGCCTCCAATCCGGATTTTTCTGGAGGCATTTCTTTATAAAATCATGGAAGTTGTCACTCCTGGAAAAAAGAAACAGATGCAAAATTATAATTGTTCATGTTGTATAATAACTAAATTCCCAGAGCTCATGCATTTAAAAGACTGGAAATAGAACCAGCACAGCCATGTGCCCTATATACCCCATAAGCTTCTATTTTATGGAAAGTCCTTTTGTTAAACATTGGGATCTTGATCATGTTACTCTGTGCCTAATTAACAACACAGACAAAGCATAACAAGACAAAAGCTGTTCAAGAAGGTAATAGACAGTAAAATCCTTCCCTTCTAATGGTTCAACTGATCTGCTTGATTAGGGGGGTCTTTTTTGCTTACTTACTAACCCTAAATTATTAGAGTACATTTACCTTCTACCATAATATGATGTCTCTGGTTTTGCCAAAATCTTGGCCTAGCTTTTATTGGCTGCCAGATAATAACCCCAAGATCTTAAGCTAAGCATGAGCTCCTGCACCTGAGCATTTACACATATAACACTTTATCTTCCCCCTTACTTCTTTCCCATTTATCTCTTCCCTATCCTTACTTCACCCCAATGTCCCCCTTGCCATAAATTCTCCCTTGCCTATTTCCCCATATGTTTCCTTGACTCTCTCATTTGTACACCCCTTTACCACATTATCAATATCCCTACATTCTCCTCATTTCCTTTTCATTCCCCACCCTCTCCACCTCACCCTCTCTTCCTGTTTCAGTGGAAATCACTCACCATGAGTCCCATAGCAATACTGGAGCAGGACCATGCATTATTCTTTTGATGCGTGCATGGCTGGGAAATCTGCTGAATGCTAGGTTGGAAGAAAATACAAGATGAGAATATGATTGACAATCATAACATTTCTTGAAAAACAACAAATCTTGAAAAAAATCTAATTAACTTAATTGTATATTTGTTACTTGATTGCCAGCATACTGACAAAATAACGGTATTGGAACTGGCAAATTCAAATTTTAGTAAATCAGCCCCTTACTAACCAGCCCCATAGTTTTCAATATTTAATAATATCCCATGTTTAAGCGTGACACCTAAATGTCCTCTAACCTTTTTACAAACAGTTCTTTATGCACTATAGCACACACACTGGGGTTTACTTACGGTAGTATCCTTCTGCCATTTCAAGGGCGGAGATTCCCAGTGACCATACATCAGCCTACATATTGAAATATGGAAGAAAAGGCAACTATTAGAAAAGAATATACATAGGGCACATGAAAAAAAAAACAATTACAGATCATTCAGATTCTTTTATCTATGCATCTGCAACCTCACAATAATTCTATTTTGTAAGAAAATATAGTAGAACCCCCATATTATGTGTTGGAAAATCAGGAAAATTCATTAAGCATTATATATTGGTGGGACCAAATGTAAAATCAGAGGATGTAAAATTCCAAGTATTGAAGTGATGCGATGTTTAAAAAATGACCACAAACACCCCAGGCTGAGTGTGTCACACAGAGTTGGAAAATCCCATAAGGAGTCAAGTGGAGTTGGTTTCTAACATTCCTGTTCCCCTTGTACAAGTTACATACATTATATATAAAATGAGAGAGAAGACATCACAATACCTTAGAGGTGTATTCTATGACCTTATAGTTAGTGTTGACCAGTACTTCTGGTGCCATGTATGGAAGAGCACCTGCAGTACTATGACTGCTTTCACCAATGGTGGCATAGCTGACATCACCTGAAATTGTATAACAAAAGCAGGAATTTTAATTTTCATTTATAAATGCAACCCACCATGAAGATAGAAATAAATATCCGTTTGTTCAGGTTTTTGGTATCACTTACTGATCTTCACTTCTGCATCAGATGTTATCATGATGTTGTTTGGCCTTAAGTCATGATGAATCACCTTGTGCTTATCAAGGTGGCACAGGCCCTGAATAAAGGAAAAGTGAAAATATAAATATTTTTCTTGCCGTTTAATGAATTAGATTTATCCAGAACAGTACCAAGGAGTTTCACTTGAGACATACCTTTAATACCTCCTTGCAGGTATAAGCAATCCAGCCCTCTTTCAAGGAGTGGGATATGTTGCTGTTAAAGAGCTGTTTTACCGATGTCCCACTGTAACGCTCCATTGAAATCCACAGTCCCTCATATTCTGGCATTTTCACAGAGGCAGGTTGGAAATATGCCCCGTAATAGCCAATGATGTTTCCATGGCCAGAAATGGTTTCTAGAACCTGCAGTTCATTCAGGACTTCTTTCTGCTTCTAGTTTCAAAAAAAAAAAAAAAAGTAAAGTCAATACAATAAAATGACTATTTCAAATACCCCGACCTAACTTGTAGTTCTAAAAAAACGTCAACATTGTAATATCCCAACACGAGAATTGCATAATATGATTAACTCTCTCAGTTCTTTTATTTCTTTAATCCCATACATTTCTCAAATGGTATTCACTTATTTTTACAGTTACATAGTTATTAGCTTAGCAAATTACCCTACTACTACAAATCATAATGTTGGTGTTACAAAAAAGCTTATTAGTCCTTAATTATAGTAATCATATCAAGACACATTACCTCTTCATCTTTCATGATGGTAACTGCCACCTCCTTTTGTTCTTTATGGTGCCATCCCTACAACAAAAGAAGCAAAAGAATCTCTGTGATCATTACTGTTTGGAACATTATGGAAAAGCAAGCGCATATATTGTGTGGATATGGGAAGGTTTATAGGCAGCTTCAGAAGCACAAGAAAACAAAGAAGGGACAAAATCTAGAGGGTACAACTAATTGGCTGTATTTACAGAATCACCCAAAATATGACAAAAATGACCCACTAACTAAAATATCTTACATTATAAATGACACCGTAGCTGTCCTCTCCGATGGGCTCCAGGACTTGTACATAGCTCCGTGGCTTCTAAAAAAATAGCATTGTATAAAAAAAACATGATAAATACAAAACTGAATTTAAGGCAGTTGGACAAATAACCTTTCCAACATGAAAGAAGCACAGGGGGTGTAGGGGGAACTGGGAACTAGTGTATTAAGGGAGAAGGCTGAGGACTGGAATATTTAAGTCAAACCATTAAAGTAGAGCTTTTGCGTCACTTAGTGTTCCAAAATACAGTTCTACAGCTGCTTACCGGGTATTTAGTTGCAAGTAGATGTTGATATGCCTGGAGAAGAAAAAAAACATTTTTAGATCAACTATTTTTGGGGAGCTGCTAAAATTATAATTTGAAGGAAAAGGAAAGGTTTATTTACTGGAGAGGGGTTGTCAATATGTTCGGTAACATAGCTAGGCTCACACATATAAAGTATACTATGGTTTATATTTACTGGTACATCTTGGTTCAAAGAGAGAACTTTTTTTGTTAGACGAACTGAACCCTGGAGTGCAGGTGCTTCAACGGACATTATGGGGGTACATTATCAAAGATCGAGTTGTGTTTTTACCCAAAAAATTGAGGTTTCAAGGGTAGCTTTTAGTAAAAACTTGAGAAAAACTTTGAAAAAAAGAAAACTGCACATTTTTCTGGTTTGAATTTTTTTTCCAGATCATTTCATTAATCAGGGTTCGTGCTGAACTATACTTAGCTTTGAGAAGAGCTTTGTTTTTTTTTAATACAGAAGACTTCTCAGTCAACTGGTGATTGGTTTTGAGAAGCCATTTAGACATGTCTAAATTCAAATTACAAGCAGCTACATTAGTCTCTGAGATAAGAGCAGCTCATTATACAGAAGAGCAGACCATTTAAATATAAAATAATGAAAAGTTTTAATTAAATAATTCTGCTCAAACCCTTTTAAAGGCTTTAAGACTTACCTGGTTGTTGTTGTCGCCCACTTGCTCCTCAGAGATTTTGGAGATTTCAGGCTGACAGTTGTTGGTGCCTGATTCCTCTGCTATCTCCTATTTAGGACAAAGAAAATGTATTTTTAGATGACTGATCTGAACCCTTGATTTTAAAAAAAGAACTGCAACGCCCAAACTTCATGTCCATAAATAAGTAAAAAAAGCAGAGTTGTGGTGCAGGGTGAATGATTGTTATGTTTGGCTGTGTCCTTTTTTATAAACCATAATTTCTCTTATTGTACCAATTCAGCTTAATGAATAAATAAATATTCTAAAACAAGCCTTATATAGAAGCAAGTGAGATGTATGTATGTATATTTTTATTTGTATACCACTCCTTGAGGGCAAAGCACTGTACAGCAAAACAATAAATTAGTAGTAACAAACAAGTGGTCACTGCAATAATAAGTGACAGTAAGTGCATTATTAGAAATACAATTCACATAAATATAAAATATAATTACAATACAAATGAAATGATCAGTGACAAGGAGACAAAAGGATGGAGGACCCTACCCCGTAGGGGTGAGATAATGTTAATGCATTGTGTAATACATGCCCTGTGTTTTTATTTTGAATGTGGGATTTTTATCCTACAAGTCTTGGTGTGAAAATATTGCTTTTATCCGATTCACAAGGCACAAGTCCATATGTGTCTCAGGAGATATCATTAATAAATTAATATAAAGGTTTAATTAGATCTTTCTGCTCATACCTCATCGATGACTTTGAGGTTTTCTTCGTTCATTTCAGCACTCTCTTGCTGGTTTTCTTCATTTTTTTCAGCACTCTCTTGCTGGTTTTCCTCATTTGTTTCAGCACTCTCTTGCTGGTTTTCCTGGTTTACGTCAGCACTCTCTTGCTGGTTTTCCTCGTTTACTTCAGCACTCTCTTGCTGGTTTTCCTCGTTTACTTCAGCACTCTCTTGCTGGTTTTCCTCGTTTACTTCAGCACTCTCTTGCTGGTTTTCCTCGTTTACTTCAGCACTCTCTTGCTGGTTTTCCTCGTTTACTTCAGCACTCTCTTGCTGGTTTTCCTCGTTTACTTCAGCACTCTCTTGCTGGTTTTCCTTGTTTACTTCAGCACTCTCTTGCTGGTTTTCCTCGTTTACTTCAGCACTCTCTTGCTGGTTTTCGAGTTCAGGCTGGCAGGTGTCATTGCCTGATTTCTGCGTTGTCTCCTGTTTAGAGGAGATAGAATTTGTAGATATGTGAACTGAACCCACTTGAATAAAGAAGAACTGCAACACCCAAACCCCTCTATATGAGACCATAAGCAAATTGCACTTGCAGGCAATTCAGAATGGGAGGATTGGACAGGCTCACCAGCAGATCCGGACTGAGAATTAAAATATGCCCTGGCATTTCAGTTACACAGAGGCGCAAACAGCCCCCACCAGCCCACTAAATACTGACTTTCTATGGCAACTTATAGCAGCCCCTCTGGCATTTGCCAGAACCCACAGATTGCTAGTCCGGGCCTGCTCACCAGTGCCAAAGTTGGTGGTGCCTATAAAATTTGCTCCCCAGAGTGAATCTGGGTTTAATATTCCTTTAAAATATTTTTTATATTACAACCATATCATTTCTTCTTACCTGACAGATGTCAATATCAGGGGTTTCTGGAGCCACCTGGCAGATGGTTATGGCCGGCTCCAGTTCTTCCTCTGGTTTTAATTCCTAAAAGGAATAAAGTTACTTAGTTGATGAACTTCTTATAATGCTGTAGTTCAATATCTAGCATGTTCTTTGTATAAACCATTCACTCAACTTCATAAAATCAATCAATTTTATGTTTCTGTACAACTTACTTGACAAGTGGCATTGCCAACAGGTTGTACATGATTAAGAGAGGAAAGTAGATTAGAGCCACACATCTCTGGTATGTGTTGGGGGGCAAGGGTATAAGGGGGTTATTTATCAAAGTCTGCTGAGTGAAAAATTGGTGGTGTTACTTTATGCAATTAAAGGCCTATCATATATGCTTAGTTATGACTAAAGGAGTGTGGCTTGTTTTGGAAAAATATGCTTTTAATTAGATATAACTAATATGAGTAAATATGATATAATAATAATGTCTAAATAAATGCACGGTCAGTATAGGGATTTATTTTGATAATAATATAAAATCAATGTATTTTCCTTTTTGACAGGAGAGAATGGAGTTTTCATCAACAAAGAAAACGGTTTTAAACAATAAAGTCCATGCCGTTATGAAATGTGGCCATCTATGGAAATGGTAATGGATTATTCTGTAGCTGAATGTCACTATTAAATGACATTAAAAGTAAGGAAGGTGCCCATGTTTATCAAGTCATGGACATTATTATTCAGATGAGAAATAATTGGGAAATGTTGCCAATTGTGAATAAACGGGCTAAATCCAGTTTACCCAGTGTTTTTCTTTTGGACCAGTAAGAATTGATGGTGGCAGCTTCATCAAGGTATAAATCTATAGGCAAGGAAATAATCTGGTTTTTGATAGTACTAATAGGAAAATTGTGTCACTTCTTTTAATGTTGTCCAATTCTTCATCACTTACCACAACAGATTCTTTGGTTGGATGATTAACTTTTCTTTCTAAGAAGACAAAAAAGAATTATTACAAAAAAAGAAATGAGCAAATAGGAAAACTATAATTATATAAATGGATATAAATCCAACTTCCCTTAGTTAATAGAAAAACACAAAATGTATTTGATTGTAATAAAAGCACATATTAAATACAATTTCAGTTTTTGGATTTGGTGAAGCTGAATTCAAATCACAAGATATTGGGAGTTATCAGCAATCTAAATATGGTAATAAAGGATGTTGATTATTGGGTCAGTAATCTGTAGTGACTGATTTTGGTATTAAAATGACTAGGGATGGGCGAATTTGACCCGTTTAGTTTCGCCAAAATTTGCCGCCGGCGAAATGTCACGACTCCCATTACAGTCTATGGGCGTCATTTGGTTTTTTTCCCACCATGCAAGTCTATGGGCGTAATTTCCGTGGCGAAACAAGGCGAAAAAATTCGCCCATCCTGTAAATGACATAGTTGGTGCAAACACAAGTAGAACGTATTGTATCCCCTATACTAAAGCCAAATCATATAAACAAAATGAATGGAAACAGCACTAGTGACTGTAGCACAATACAGATATATTGAGGAGCAGTCAGTCTGTCTCTATCTCATCATCATGTTATTAGTAGTGATGGGCGAATTTATTTGCCAGGCACGAATTTGAGGCGAATTTGCGCTATTCGCCGCCAGTGAATAATTGAAAAAATCCAAAACGCCCGCAAAAATTCGCAGCATCGGGAAAAAACGGACGCCGGCGTCAAAAAGACGCCGGTGCCGTTTCGCCAATTTTTCGCCGTTTCGCAAATTTTCCGGCCAAGCGAAAACGGCGCAAATTCGCTCATCACTAGTTATAGTATTAGCAACTGTCACAAACAGAACAATGTTCAGAGATAATCCAGTAACAGAGTTTGAGGACAAGTTTCTCCCCCATGAAGTTATTCACTAAATGAATTATGTCATGTTATAGTAGAAAAAACAACGTCCTTACCTTGCGAAAACAAAAACATTTGAAAATAGTTTTCCACATTTTGATGTTAGTTGTTTTTTTTGTTAGATGTTAGATTTTTTTTTTTGTTTTTGATACGATAAAATATTCTTCTTCTGTGGAGAGAAAAAAAGAAAACCATTTAGTAAAGAAACCGTTTAGTAATCCCAATACTTTGTTCTATGTAATATCCCGATATATATATATATATATATATGAGGCCCAAACAGCCCCCACCTCCACACTAGTGGTATATATAATCAAATGCCCTTGTGGTTTATTGTACTGTGGCAAGACGGTGAGGCAGCTAAAGGAAAGGATAGGCATCGAGCGAGTATTAGGGCAGCGTTAGACCCAGAGAGAGTCAAAAATAAGAATAAAGACGACCTGAAACAGGACAAAAGCCCAACAGCCGGTGGCCAAGCATTGGGCGGAGGCCAAACATAGTGCCTCCTCCTTTAGATACCTGCCGATAGAGCAGATACAAATGCATCCAGGAGGTGGTGATGTAGGAAAAGCGCTTTTGAAAAGGGAAGCCTTTTGGATTTATGAACTCAATTGCGTCTCACCAAAAGGTATGAATGGGCAGATCAATTTGTAAGTTGTAGAGTTGATCTAAATGGATAAATAGAGTTTGGTAGTTCCTTTACAAACTTTCTATTTATTCTGTGGCTTTTACAGTGAAATGAATGTTGTATAAATTATGGATACAATTTAGCTACAACTTTGTTTCTCTTTTCCTTTTAGGACACTTTAGTAACATATGGAATTTAATTGAGCACTGTAACACGAGCTTATGAAACACACCGGTGACATCTTGTGGACAAAATGAATTTTACAAGTACAAAATTATACACTGTTTGATATCACAAAATGTTATGTAAATTTTTTTACACGTTTTTATACACTAATTTAAGATATTTATGGTATTTATGCGCTCGCTGTTCTGGCGGGATAGATGCTGCTGGATGGCTTAGTGGAGAAGAGCTTTTGGTTTTTTTTTAATACAGAAGCCTTCGTCAGATCAACATGGTGATCGGTTTTGGAGAAGCCATTTAGAATGTCAAATTCAATTACAGCAGCTACATCAGTCTCTTGGAGATAGAGAGCTATTATATAGAAGAGAGACCATTTAATATAGACTAATGGAAAATTTTAATTAAATAATTTGCTCAAACACTTTTAAGGCTTTAAAACTTACCTGGTTTGTTGTTGTCGCCACTTCTCCTCAGAGCTTTTGGAGATTTCAGGCTGGCAGGTGTTGGTGGGCTGATTCTCTTGCTCTCTCCTATTTAGGACAAAGAAAATGTATTTTTAGATGATGATGCTGAACCTTTGAATTTAAAACGAACTCGATATGCCCAAACTTCAGGTCCATAATAAGTAAAAAGCATGAGTTGTGGTGCAGGGTGAATGATTGTTATGTTTGGCTGTGTCTTTTTTATAACCATAATTTCTCTTTAGTGTATAATTCAGCTTAATGAATATAAATATTCTAAACAAGCTTATTGAAGCAAGTGGAATGTTTGTATGTTAGTTTTATTTCTCTACCACTCCTTGAGGGCAAGCACTGTACAGCAAAACAAATAAACTAGTAAGTAAAACAAGTGGTCATGCAATAATAAGTGAGTAAGTGCTTATTAGAAATCAATTCACATAAATAAAAAATATATATTACAATAAAATGAATGCTCGCAGTGACAAGGAGACAAAGGATGGAGGAGCTACCGTAGGGGTGAGATAATGTGTATGCATTGTGTAATACATGCCTGTGTTTTTTATTTTTGAATGTGGGTTTTTATCCTACAGTCTTGGTTGTGAATATTCGCTTTTATCGATTCATAAGGCACAAGTCCATAATGTGTCTCAGGAATAAATTAATAATTAAATATAAGGTTTAATTAGATCTTTCTGCTCATACCGTCATCGATGACTTTGGGTTTTCCTCGTTTGTTTTCAGCACTCTCTTGCTGGTTTTCTCTTTCGTTTATTCAGCGACTCCTCATTGCTGGTTTTCTCGTTTGTTTTCAGCACCTCTGCTGGTTTTCTGTTTTCTTCAGCTCTCTTGCTGGTTTTCTCGTTTGTTTCAGGCATCTTTGCTTGGTTTCCTGGTTAACTTCAGACTCTCGTTGCTGGTTTTCTGTTTACTTCAGATGACTCTCTTGAGCTGGTTTTCCTCTTTTACTTCAGCCTCTCTTGCTGGGTTCTCTTTTCTTCAGCATCTTATGCTGGTTTTCCTGGTTTAGCTTCACAGCACTCTCTTGGCTGGTTTTCCTCTTTTACTTCAGCAGTTCTCTTGCTGGTTTTCTCGTTTACTTAGCACTCTCTTGCTGTTTTCCTCTTTTACTTCAGCACTCTCTGCTGGTTTTTCCTCGTTTTACTTCAGCATCTGCTTTGGTTTTCCTGGTTTACTTGCAGCACTCTCTTGCTGGTTTTCTCTTTACTTCAGCACTCTCCTTGCGTGGTTTTTCCTCTTTTACTTCAGCATCTTCTTGCTTGGTTTTCCTGGTTTACCTTCAGATCTCTTGGCTGGTTTTCCTCGTTTACTTCAAGGCATCGTCTGCTCGGTTTTCGGAGTTCAAGGCTGGCAGGTGTCATGTGCCTGATTTCTGCGTTGTCTCCTGTTAAGGAGATGAATTTGTAGATATGTGAACTGAACCATTGAAATAAGAAGAACTGCACACCAAACCCTCTATATGAGGCCATAAGCAATTGTACTTTGCAGAATTCAGGTAATGGGAGGTGCGGACAGGTCACAGCAGATCGGACTGAGAATTTAATAGGCCTGGCATTCAGTTACACAGAGGCAAATTGCCCAACCAGCCCTAATACTGACTTGCTATGGTAATCATAGACCCCTCTGGCATTTGCCCAGAACCACAGATTGCTAAGTCGGGCTGCTCAACCAGTTGCAAGGTTGGGTGGTGCCTAGAAAATTTTCCCCCTGGAGTGAATCTAGGTTAATTTCCTTTAAATATTTTTTTATTCTAGCCAACATATCATTTTCCTCTTACTGAAGATGTCATATCAGGGGTTTCTGGAGTCTCTGTTAGAAAGGGACGAAAAACATTGTATTATTAACTACAATTTGCTAAAACATAGGTGATTTTTTTTAAAATTCTATACTCCTTTTCTCTTATGCTTATGGCAGGTGGTTATAGGGGCCTTCCAGTTGTTCCTCTGGTTTTATTCTAGGAATAGAGTTAGTTTAATTGGATCAACTTCTTATAATGCGTATTTTAATATCTAGCAGTGTTTTTTTGTATAAGCAAATTCACCAACTTTCATAAAATCATCAATTTTATGTTTTCTGTACACTTACTGACAAGTGGATTGCCAACAGGTGTAATGATTTAAGAGGAAGTAGTTAAGAGCCACACATCTCTGTATGTTTGGTTGGGGGGCAAGGGGTATAAGGGGGTTATTTATCAAAAGTGCTCAAGTTTTTTTTTAATGCTTATTTTTACATTTTCGCGAATTGCTCTTTGCGGTAAAAATTAATTTCACAAATTTTCTAGATTTTTCTGGAATTTTCACCTGAAAACCTGTAAACTTTGGGGTATTGCATTCGGAGTTTAGTAAATAACCAAAGTATTAATGAATCCAAACGTAGATGAAAAGCCCTTATTTTATATCACATATTTAGGGTCATTGGTTTATTAGTTAGCTGTTCAAACACATCACTATTAAATGGGTATATTTTCGTTTGCCATTAATATAACATTTTTGCCCATCAACTATGCCGGGTCAGCCCATGGCTTTATATACCTACTTCTTTTCCTGCTTTCTGAGAGTATACAGGGTTATCCTGGTTAAGAGCAATGTATGAGACTGTTAGATAGTGTTTCCTCTAGGAATATTGTGATGTCAATGGGGAGCAGCTGAGCTAACAGTTCATTCAAAATGGGTTAAACTTTTGGAGCTGCCATAGAAAAAGGCTTGGAACTTGGCTGGGGAGGGGGAGACCCAGGAATTAATCAGAAAAATGACTTTGGTAATGATATAATATCAAGTAGAAGGCAAACATATAAAACAGTTGAGTGAAAAAATGGTTGGTGTACTTTTTATGCAATTAAAGGCCTCTCATATATTGCTTAGTTATGAAATAAAGGAGTGTGGCTTGTTTTGGGAAAAATATTGCTTTAATTAGATATAACTAATATGAGTAAATTATGATAAATAATATGTCTATAATAATGCAACGGTAGTATAGGGATTTATTTTGATATACTATAAATCAAATGTGTTTTCTTCTGACAGGAGGAATGGAGTTTCATTAACAAAGAAAAGGTTTTACAATAAAGTCATGCAGTTATCGATAATGTGCCTCTATGGAAATGGGTAATTTTGTTAGCTGAATGTCACTATTAATGACTATAAAGTAGTGGTGTGCATGTTTATCAAGTGGACAACTGATTAATTATTCAGAATGAGAAATAATTGGGAAATGTTGCAATTGTGAATAAGGGCTAAATCCAGTTTACCCAGTGTTTTTTCGATTTGGACGCAAGTAAGGAATTGATGGTGCAGCTTATCACGGTATAAATCTATAGGCAAGGAAATAATCTGGTTTTTGATAGCACTAATAGGAAAATTGTGTACTTCTTTTAATGTTTGTCAATTCTTCATTATTACAAACAAATTCTTTGGTTGGATGATAATTTCTTTCTAAGCAGAAAAAAAAAATTATTAAAAAAAAGAATGGAGCAAATAAGGAAAATTAATTATATAAATTGATATAAATCCAACTTCCCTTAGTTAATAGAAAAACATAATGTAGATAGAGTATGCTTTTGTGATTGTATAATCACTATTAAATACAATTTAGTTTTTTGGATTTGGTGGAGCTGAATTCAACCTTAAATAAGATATGGGAGTATGAGCCAATCTAAATATGGTATAAGGATTTGATTTTGGGTCAGTAATCTGTAGTGATTTGATTTGATTTGACTCGTTTTAGTTTCGCCAAAAATTTGCCCGCCGGCGAAATGTACTGACTCCCATTAAAGTCTATGGGCGTATTTGTTTTTTTCCCGCATGCAAGTCATGGGCGTAATTTTCGGTGGCGAAACAAGGGCGAGAAAATTTGCAAGCCATCTGAAATGAATAGTTGGTGCAAACACAGTATAACGTAGTGTTCCTATACTAAAGCAAATCAATAATAACAAAAATGAATGGAAACAGCACTAGTGACTGTAGCACAATAAGATATATTGGGAGCAGTCAGTCTGGGAGCAATCAATCTATCATATGTTATTAGTAATTAGCAACTGTCACAACAGAAAATGTTAGAGATAATCCAGAACTAGAGTTTTTTTGAGGACAGTTTCTCCACCATGAAGTTATTCACTAAATGAAATATGTTCATGTTATATGTAGAAAAAAACGTCCTTACTTGCGAAACAAAACATTTGAAATAGTTTTTCCACTTTTGATGTTAGTTGTTTTTTTTTAGATGTTAGATTTTTTTTTTTCGTTGTTTTGAATATGATAAAATATCTTTCTGTGGAGAGAAAAAAAGAAATTCAGTAAAAAAGTTTAGTAATCCAATACTTTTTTTATGTATATCTAATATATAATATATATATATATATATATAGTGAGGCCAAACAGCCCACCTCCACGCTAGTGGTATACTATATCAATGCCTGTGGTTTATTGTATGTGGAAGAAGGTGCAGGCAGCTAAAGAAAGGATAGGCATCGAGGCGAGTATGTAGGGGAGGGTTAGAATATCCAGAGAGAGTAAAAATAAGAATAAAGGACCTGAACAGGACCATAAGCCCAACAGCGTGTCAAGCATTGAGTGGAGGCAAACATAGTGGCTCCTCTTTAGATTACCTGCGATAGAGCAGATATACAAATGCATCCAGGAGGTGGTGTGTAGGGAAGGCTTTTGAAAAGGAAACTTTTGGATTTTAGAACACACTTGCGTCTACACCAAAAGGTGTGAATGGGGAGATAAGTTGTAAGTTGTAGAGCTTGATCTAAATGGATAAATAGAGTTTTTGGCGTTCTTTTACAAACTTTCTATTTATTTGTGCTTTTCAGTGAAAGGAAATGTTTATAAATTATGGATTAATTTTAGCTACACTTTGTTATCCCTTTTCCTTTTAGGACACTTTAGTAACATATAGAATTTAATTGAGGACTGTAACACGAGTATGAAACACAGAATTTAAGCCGGTGACACATAACTTATACACTGTTTGATATCACGAAATGTTTTGTCAATTTTTTTACACATGTTTTTATACACTAATTTATGGTATTTATGATGTATATGCGATGAGTGTTCATGATGATAACACTATCTGGGTAAAAATTATTTTTATGTCACATATATGAAGATGGTCACAAGGGTTAAATCACTTCATTAACAGGTTTGGATAACAAGCACCCATTGGAGAATTTGAATGTGTTAAGACTATTTAAGATTGGTCAATGTATTTTTGTTATCATCCTTGAGAAAGGTCCTAACAAGGACGTTGGATAATGGTACAACGGAATAAATGATTGAGAATTTTTACATGGGAGTGCCGGTTTTCTTGAATTGAAGGTTATATATATTTAACCATGCACCCCGGCTATATAGGCCGCAATAGAGTTTGCCTTGGAGTGAGGATACTCACTGGACTGTGATATATATGTGTGTGTATATATATATACTGTATATACAGGTATGTCTGTGAGTGTGTGCGTATATATACATTTACAGCTATGGGATCCATTACCCAGAAACCTGTTTTTGAGAATGCTCCATAATACAGGAAGGCTATCACCCACAGACTCCATTTTAGTCAATTAATTCAAATTCTACCATATTCATGATACCACTAGTAGTCTGAAAGCTCCCACTGTACCAGTAAAACGGTTATTTTTAATAAAGTTTTCTCCCAAATATACAGAGATCTACTCACCTCAGTCTCTTGATCAAGAATGAGAAATCTCTGGGCTGCAGCTGTATACCTTGACTTTGTCCATTATGACATCATAATGACAACTGTTTGTTTGAACAGCTGTGAGATTCAGAGCATTGTGACATCACGCATGCAGCCCAGGCAGGGCAGTTATAACAGCAAGTTAAATCATGGTTGCTGAGTTCAGTTAAATTCAATTAAGTTGAAGAATAAAGTGCAGTGGGTTTTGTTGCCATGATGAGAGCCTGTTTATTCAGTAGCCATTCTCAATATAGGGAATGATACCATTACAACATGTATATTATTGTGTATTATTTTTTATAAGAAATGGTACAATTAATATATTACAAAGACTGCCCCATTATTATATAATGTATATGAGCATAGGGAACGCAGTGTTGGCTTGTACCTGAAATTGCAAAACAGTCCTGTCATTTTTTAGTGTTTAAATGTATTTTATTGAACTGGGGCAGCATAGCGCATCTTGACACAACTGGATATCAGTGCAAAGAGCTTTTTGGCCTTAGATTTAATCATGTTAATAAATTCATGTTATGTATTTAGCAAACAAAAGTCTAAATTTTATTTTTCATACTATGCTTTCATTTGCATTTTTCATTTAAATGCACATCACAAGGTTGTTCCTTTTATGTATTTTGCCACACTACCATAACTACAACCTTATTGTAACAGTGTCAGCTGGATTGGTATTCAAATACAGGGGTCTGACGGTTTCTTTTTATGCACATGAGCAGGTTTTTTTAATGTGCATTTTTTTTTGGTTGCTGATGATCCAGAGAGCGGGTCTGGGCCGACGGGGCCCACAAGAACCGGGGTCCGTCGGGTTTTTTCTCTGTGTCCCAGGCCGACCCTGTTCAATTATTAATTGTGTTTTTTAAATGATTCAAAATATTTAAATATTTATTTATAAAAAATATTAATTTCTGTCTACTATGGAAACATTAGGGATGCACCAAATCTAGGGATCGGCCTCTTTCAGCAGGATTCGGATTCAGCCGAATCCTTCTGCCAGGCCAAACGAATCTTAATTTGCATATGCAAATTAGGGAATGGGAAGGAAATCGAGTGACTTTTTGTCCCATTCCTAATTTGTAGATGTAAATTAGGATTCGGTTCAGTATTCTGCCGAAGCTTTCTTGAAGGATTCGGGGGTTCAAAATAGTGGATTCGGTGCATCCCTAATTTAAAGTAGTTCATCGAATTAACGAATTGTACCTTGATCATTGTCACTAGTCGATCTAGTGCAAAGTGCTCAATTAAAGCTGCGAGTTTCTGAAAGGAAAATAACACAAAAAATGGTGCTTTATTATGAAATAATATTTGTATGTATTATAAATAAAAACAACATTTCAATCCTGACATTCATTTTTGCAGTATGAGACAGATCTGCTGTCGTGTGCCAAAAATACAGGAAGAGTCCCCGAAATTATGCCTCAGCCGACCGAGTGGTTTTATACTGGTCATGAAACTTTTGAGCTGTCTTTTAAAAGAAGGTGCCTTGGTGGTGATACATTGTTTATATAGGGAATCATCTACTCCCCTATAGTAAAACGGGATATTTATAAGTCACCAAGGAGTTCAATGACCATATAACGGCACAGGGCTGAAGGCCGAGGTCTTCTTTTGTGCTGGGTGCCATTGGCATGCTGTAGGTGACACAGGTGACAAAATGCAGGGTCACCTACTTCCAATAGGTACTGGGCTTTATATATATTATAAGCAGAAACAAGACAGTAACTGCTTGGGAGTATTTAATGAATTCCTATCCCACAACAATTGAGTGAAGTCTGGCCTTGAATACATACAGAAATAGCACACTATATTTATGGTTTTAATTTCATCAAATGCACATTGACAAAATTTTTTCCTTTTAATTCAGAGGCAAATTTTTTCCAGTTGCTCTTGAATTTAGCACATATGGCTGATAGTTGACCATGGAAAAAAATAACAAATTTCTAGGTTAATGCTGCAAAGTGCCTCTCTATAAAACCATCATGAAGCCAGAAAAGCTCATCAAAGGAGTAGTTCACCTTTAAGGTAACTTTTTTTATGTTATAGAACGGCCAATTCGAATTAACTTTTTAATTGGTTTTCATTATTTTTTTTTATAGTTATTTGCCTTTTTCTTTAGACACTTTGCAGCTTTCAAATGGGCGTCGCTGACCCCTTCTAAAAAGCAAATGGTCTGTAAGGCTACAAATGTATTGTTATTGCTACTTTTTATTACTAATTCTTCTACTCAGGCCCCTCCTATTCATATTCTAGCCTATTCAAATCAATGCATGGTTGCTAGGGTAATTTGAACCCTAGCAACCAGATTGCTTAAAATGCAAATTGAAGAGCTGTAGAATAAAAAGCTAAATAACTCAAAAACCACAAATAATAAAAAATTAAAACAAATGGCAAATTATCTCAGAATATCACTCTCTACATCATACTAAAAGTTCTCAAAAGGTGAACAACCCTTTAATTACATTCTCCTTTTTGTGTTTTTCTTTTTCAAATATCTAAAATGAATCTACCCGTGGATTTTTTGCAACATGGTATAGATCTTTGCCCGTTACATATATGCTGTTAGTGATATTTTACGTATAACTACTGTACCAGAAGCTGTGCCAGGAGGAGCCCGCAGAGCCCTGTACTTACCGCTTGCCTCAGAGCAGGCAGTAGGCTCCTCCTCCTCGCGCTTCTTAATTTTCACGTCTGAATGACACACAAGTTAGGAGGTGAGTGTAAGCCTACATGCCACCCTGCCCTTCCATCTTATATAAAGTGCTGCCCAATGCAGGCAACCCTATATCAAAGGGGAAAGCCATCGGTTTCTGGACTTGGAAATGCAAAGCGCAGTAAGCATAGTCCACAACCGAGGCTTATCACTTCGAAACAAGCAGACTTTTGAATCTGCTCTGAATACAGCAGACCTATCAGTTAAAGGAGAAGGAAAGGTAAAAACTAAATAAGCTTTATCAGACAGGTCTATATAAATACACTAGCAAACCCTTAAATTAATGCTGCTCTGAGTCCTCTGTCAAAAGAAACACTGCATTTCTTTCCTTATATCGTGTTTACATGGGCTTCTGTATCAGACTTCCTGTTTTCAACTTTAAACCTCCAGGGCTTGGGCTTGAGCATGCTCAGTTTGCTCCTCTCCCCCTCCCTCCCTGCTGTAATCTGAACTCAGAGCAAGCAGGGAGAGACTCAGGCAGGAATTGATGTCACACCAAGCTAATATGGCAGCTGCTATCCTAGAGAACCTGAATGAATGTTTTAAAGTTGGTTACATTCAGAATTTGATTATGAGCCAAGTATTAAAATAACGTAACAAACATGTACAGAACAATCAATATTTATTTTGGTCACAAAGCGTGTTGTCAACATAAATTACATGTGCCCTTTGGGCCTCTACAAGAAATGAAATGTACTATAATATTATTATAGTATAATATTTATACTTCTGGTTTCCCCGGACACACACATTCAAGCTTGGCTCTGCAGAATCCTAGAACAGAAAAAGAAAATGATCATTTTAATTGCATTAATATGTTTGACGTGTGGTTTAACACAATTTCACAAGCACTTTCACACCAATTAAGTTAACCAGGCATTAGATGATTTGCTTTGATTGGTTAGGTTGCCAAACAAGTGGGTGTTTGTGTTGGATCAACCTAATTTGGCCTACTACTTGGGAAGCCAAATCAGTCAAACATCTAACCTCTGGGCCAACAGTCAGATCACAATAAGGGTCCTGGGCAGACCGGTTATGGCTCATACATAGGCCAATAAGCTACCGACTCAATCTGGAGTTGGCAGGTCGGCAGCTAATGGGCAGCTTGATTTCATATCTGGTGAATACATCTGGTACATACAAAGTACAGTAATGCTGCCTTTCTTGCTACAGGCCAGCAAATCAAGACTGGGATTCAGAACATGCCCTGGAATTCCCAGTACAGAGAAGCTCATACAGCTTTCCACCTGCCCAAGAAACAATGACTGTCTCCAGCATCTTACAGCAGCCTGCCAGAACTCACAGATTGGAAGTCTGGCCCTGCAGTCCAGTATATACATCAATTAAATCTCAGCTCAAGCCCCAAGGTAGGTGAACAAGAATAGCCCACCTGCTTCCCCTGTCCTGCTCAAATTAATATATGCAAATCCAATAAAAAAAAAAAGGTACTTCATGTATTCATATGACTTATAAAAAGAACCTGTTCTTTTTAAGTGCTATGAATACATTTTGACTTTTTTAAGGAGTGTTTTTTTGGATTTATTTATAGCAAGTATGGAGGCTTTCAAGTAGCCCCCTGCAGCAAGGACCCCCCTCCTTTTGAACTTAGTGCTTTGTGTGTCATCCTAACACATGTGTACTGCAAATTAATACTGTATATGTATCAGGGCAGTGTTTTTCACATCTTTGTTTGTGACCTATAAATAAAAATGTGTGGCCCAATGCACCACTGTGATCACGTCAAATGCTCTGGACTCCTGCAGTCACTTTCCACTCATTTCAGGTGTGTTTCAGGTTGATCCCAACCAACACACCAGTGGCAGCTATAGGAAACACCTCTCCCATTTACATGAATAAGAAGTGCCTGCAGTGCCAGCTGCCCAACAAAAATATGTAACAAAACCCATACCTTATTTAAATATTTCCTTCATTAACCAAGCCGTCAGCATAGTCATCATCATCTTCCTCCTCTTCCTTTGCTCTAAAATGCAGGTTTCTGAACTCTCTTCTGCTCATCGAAGCACAACAAGGCACAGCAGGTGGCCCTAACAGAAACCACAAACATTTTAATCATATGAATGTGCATGAAATGTGGAAAGAAATAGTGACTACTGGGAAAAATATTAAAAAAATATATAATAATATATTATTGCATTTAAATGGATATGGAATCCAAAGTAGCCCTTAGTATGTGTACGGATTTTAAAACTTCGCAGGACATGGCAAAAATGGATCCAGTCATGCAGTGTTCTTTCAAGTCCATTTTGGCCAGGCTCATCTTCTAGCTTTTTTTTTTTGGCTCTGTGCCAACCCCAACCTCACTTGCCATCATAGAACACAATTTACAGAAGCCGCTAGGACTGCATGCTTTTTTTTTTTTTTTTTATTTAAACAAGGAGTCTTATTGGTTTGCTATTACAGCAACTCATTCATTAACATTATACCTGGTTTTATTGTCAAAAGTGGCAGAACACCAATTATGAGGAATATAGCCTGGCTTGTAGAGGTTTTAACTTTAGGGCCAACATTATCTTAGCAACCATGCATTGATTTGAATAAGAGACTGGAATATGAACAGGAGAGGCCTGAATAGATAGATGAATAATAAAAATCCATATACAAAAATAGCAATAACAATACAATTGTAGCCTTGCAGAGCATATGTTTTTAGATGTGGTCAGTGACCCCCTTTTGAAAGCTGGAAAGAGTCAGAAGAAAAAGGCAAATAATGAATAAACTATTAAAAATAAATAATGAAGACCAATTGGCCATTCTAGAACATACTAGAACCAGCCCCAGATACAAGGGACAATGACATTTTGTGTTTACTTTCATGTTGGTTCTACAGAAATACCTTTTTAGGTCGGAGATAAAATCTTATTTGGACCTCATTTAAAGTTGGAAAATAATTTACTCTTACTAAAAACGTCCTTCTGTGTTACTTCTAACACCCAACTTTCCTAAGCCACTTCAAACTAAGCCCCTAAACAACTTACACTTAAGGTGTGCATCAAGTCTAAATTCAGGATTAGGACCAAGAGGAGGACTACTCAGAAGTCTCTATCTTATATACCATGGGGCTGTTGGCTGTGGGAAGAACAGCAGCACAATTCGAATGCCTTCCGTTAGCACAGCTTGCAGGAGAACATTAAACACTAATCTAAAATAACTATCGGGAAAGGCAGTGCCCTATGTTATTTAAATAAATTGTATAATAACACTTCTCTACATATATTAAAACTGAGTCAGTACATGCATTATGTATGGCTTAGCACACAATGATAGAGCAGATTAGAATCCTCCATAGAGGGTTAGTGTGCATGTGTTCCACCATTATTTGCATGAGCATTGGGATATGTGTACAAGGCTGTTGCTAAGTTACACAAGTGCCTCAGGGCACAGGCCCACATCCATATACATTGCAGGTGTATATAAAATGTGAAGTGCAAAATACTTCTAACCTCTTTTTGTTCCATGCTCTCTGCTTTTGTTTTCTTGTTTCCTTATGTCTTATTTGCTTTTCTCCACTATCCCTTAAGCAGTGAAGTCACAGGACCCATCCGAGTTTTGCAATATAAAAAGCCTTTATTGGAATCCTGGCTCAGATCTCAGATAAAACAGTTTAGTCTGAGATCTGAGCTAGGATTCCAATAAATAGTTTTTATATTACAAAACTCGGATGGTTCTGTGATTTCACTACTTAAAGAGATACGGACATCAGAAAATAACCATTTTTATTATCTATCATAACATTGTCTTTAAATACTATTTATAAATTTGCCCTAAAAGTATTTGCCTGGTGCTTTTACATTACCTTCTTACTACCCTGTTCCTCTATGAGGGGGCTGCTATATTTGTGCCGTAGGAGTCCGTTAGCATTAGAAACTGACAGGTTAAGAAGGGACAGTCAGGTTGGCAAAACAGTCAGGTTTAGAAACTTCAAGTGACAATTAAGCAGAACTATCAGCAAAAAATGATCAACGTGACCTATAGGTAACTATTAATGTAGAACATTTTTAGTGTCAGTATCATTTAAGTATTCAAGCCAGTTGGAGTGGACAACTTTGCACGTGCACCTGCTACTTGAGAGTTCTAAAGGTCTGGGTGAGTACCGAAATTGTCCTACACTCCACTATCCCTTTGCAATTCCAGCATTTCTATTATGTGCTTCTCTTACATCATTTTTCATCCCAGATATCCTTTCCTTCATGCATGTTTACATTTTCCCCCATATTTCTATACCTCTTACCTCTTCCTGTGGTTCACCTTGTGGTTCTCTAAATCTCCAGCTTCTGCAGCCTCCTTTTGTTTTAATCATTTTGCTTTTCTTCCCATTTATACATTCTGCTACTCACCATAGTCTCACTTCTGTCACTATATACTTCTTATTACTATCTTCTGGTTTCTTTTTGCAGTGCCACTGATTATCTTGTTCTTCACCTTGAAGTTAACTTTTAGTATGCTATAGGATGGACAATTGGACAACACAATTTATTTCTTATAGTTTTTTTAATTATTTGCCTTTTTCTTCTGACTCTTTCCAGCTTTCAAATGGGGGGGGGGTCACTGACTCCATCCCATCTAAAACAAATGCTCCATAAGGCTACACATTTATTGTTATTGATACTTTTTATTCCTCATCTTTCTATTCAGACCTCCATTCATATTGCAGTCTCTTATTCAAATCAATGCACGGTTGCTAGGGAAATTTGGCCAATAGCAACCAGATTGCTGAAATTGCAAACAGGAGAGCTGCTAAATAAAAAGCTAAATAACTCCAAAGAAACCCACAAATAATAAAACAAGAATACCAATTGCAAATTGTCACAGAATATCACTCTCTACATCATGCTAAAAGTTAAAGGGGAAGGAAACCTAGTCGGCACAAACACCCCACCCCCCCCCGTTTGTTGCCCACCCTGACTCCTCCCCCTGGCCTACCCGTCCGCTGGGCAAATGCCCCTAACTTGTTACTTACCCTTCTGCGCAGGTCCAGTCCAGGGAGTTCACCGACGACATCTTCTTCCACGCGATCTTCTTCCTGCTGTGAACTGCGTTTTGGCGCATGCGCAGTAGGAGCATTTCGCCGGTACGGATCTACTGCGCATGCGCCAAAAGTCACGCGCATGCGCAGTAGATCGTGCCGGCGAACTGATCCTACTACGCATGCGCTGTTCACAGCAGGAAGAAGATTGGGTGGAAGAACATGTCGTCGGTGAACTCCCTGGACTGGACCTGCGCAGAAGGGTAAGTAACAAGTTAGGGGCATTTGCCCAGCGGGATGGGTAGGCCAGGGAGGGAGGAGGGAGCAACAAACGGGAGGGGGGGTGGGGGTTTGCGCGACTAGGTTTTCTTCCCCTTTAACTCAAAGGTGAACGACCCCTTTAAAGCATCAGTACTACGCCATACTTGCAGGTGAGCTTCTTTCGGGATAAGATGTGCAAGTGCGTGCGTTTATCAAGTGTGTCAATCTGTGTGTTTATGTAGAACTGCACACGTATGACCCTGTCAATTAGCTTGGTGGTTCATATGACATTTGATAATGCTCAGAACCTCCACAGATAACTACACAAGTGTGCTAATGCAATATTAATATATATTAGGATGGATGATAAAATTAAGTTTGATAGACATCAAGGAAAACTCACCTGCATTAGATCTGCATTTTCAAAAAAGAGCCCCAGAGGCATCAGTTGATTGCTGTCTTCATCTACAAATGGACTGCCATTCAGATAAACCTCTCTTACTTTAGAGGGCTCAGGGGACGTTTTGTGACTAAACCCTACTCCATCCTCACTGTCATCTGTTAAGCCATTACGTGAAACCTCATTCAAATCAGAAAAGGGGGATGCAGAAGGACATGTATTAACGTTTCCAGCATTGCTTTCATTAGACGCTGTGTTGTCGGTTTTGTTTATGAGTTCCTGTTCATCAGATTCCATCAGACCCTTTTCATCATTTTTCCAACTTCTTTGGAGACTTTTTGTCTGTGTTTTTGCTAGAAACTGCCTGCAAATAAAAAGGGTGGAAATTTAGAGTTAGTCATATGCATATGTGTAGGTACATACACACACACAGTTTAAGAGAATGGAGGTCATTTACACAGGTGCAAAATTGTATACATTTACATGTTATTCACAAAGTTACTTGCACTAATACATGTTTCAGTTCAACCTGCAATCAAGTGCATGCAAATCTAACATACCAGGTAATTAATTAAACATAATCTGTTTGTAATACCACTCCATTTGATAACTGCCCTGCAACCAATATTCACAATTACATCTGGCCTTTTCTACTGTAAGGATCAGATGATATTCATTTTTTTATAGAACCAACTTTAGTGAATGGAGGAAATAATTAATCATGTTCAAACCTGAGGCAAGACCAGGAGGTTAAGAACTTTGCAATCCCCACAGCACCCAGTGTATCCATTGTAAATTAGGGGCGGGTAGGGAAATGCACCGAATCCACTTTTTTGGATTCAGCCGAACCCCCGAATCCTTTGTGAAAGATTTGGCCGAATACCGAACCCTAATTTGCATATGCAAATTAGGGGTGGGAAGGGGAAGTTTTTTACTTCCTTGTTTTGTGACAAAAAGTCACGTTATTTCCTTCCCTGCCCCTAATTTACACATGCAAATTAGGATTCCTTTCCTGACTCTGTTCGGTATTCGGCCGAATCTTTCACCAAGGGTTCGGTCAAATCCCAAATAGTGGATTTTGTGCATTCCTAATAGATATATATATACACACACACACACACAGGGGTATTCAGGTTTTATCAAAATGAAGAAGTTTCTCCAATCTTAACATTGTCACGTACAAATAAAGAGAATGAAGATCTTAAAGGACTATCACGAAAATTTAATGTAAGCTTCATCGTACTGAAACTTTGTAAATACAATTAAAAATTCTAGATCGTTTCTGAAATAAAGTTTATCCTCACTATCCCTCTCTCAGCATCTGTTTCTCTTCATTCTCTCTTCATGCAGCAGTTGGGTGTCAGATAATCACTGACAGTTACATCCAATAGATCTTATAGGGGGGGTCCCTTTGTGATCAGATGTATTAGAATTGATTCAAATCACTAATTCCACTTCAAACAAATAGTGTGAGCTGTAACACATGTTCTAGACAAAAGGAGCCTCCTATAAGAGATGTTGGATTGAGATGTCCTTCACACTCACACTCACAACTCCTGCATGAAGAAACAATGAAGAGGCAGATGCTGAGGAGACTGAAAAGGAATTCGAATATTTCAGAAATGGTTTAGAATTTTTAATTGATGACATTTAAAAAAACCATGTTATTTGTGTGATGATGAAGCTTCTATGGAATGTTCATGTACCGCTAGTTCCCCTATCAATGGCCTGTGTGGAAGTGGAGGAGCCCAGTGTTCCGGCAAAGGGAACTGTTCGCTATGTATTAAGGCATGAAAAGTGATGGGCAGCAGCAGCAGCAGCAGGTAACGCCCCACAGCCCCATGGAACCTGCTGGAACCGACATAAAGGCAACTGTGCGCGCCCTCAGCCCAAATCACTTACCCGGACTCTAAAGCCCTTGACGCTACGAGACAGGAAGCGGCGAATGCCGGGAACTCCTTCAGGTCACGCAATAATCCCCCCGGTTCAAGCAGAATTATTCACAGCACAAAACAAACCTCACCGCTCCTAAGGCCTGACGGACTTTCTGTCGCAAGGCCTGAGTTTTAATCGCTGCACAAAATATCAGCAGCCGAGTCCCAGAGGCGATACACAGAACCGACCCCCGTTCCACCGCTCCTTCTCTCCCATCTCCATAACCACCGCTTGACAACAACCCAAGTACTGCGCAAGCGCGAAATGACTTGAAGCAAAGCATTCTGGGAGATGGAGTTCGGCTGCGAACCGGAGCGCTTGGTTATGCGGCAGAGCGCAGGGAAGGAGTGAGCATGCGTGTCAGGAGATAAGAATTGTATAGTAGCTGTACCTCCGCCGAGAAAAAAGATCCGGTGTTAAGAACCAGGACATTACACAGCGAGCAGAAGTACGGGATTGCCTGCAAGAACCTGGCGGAAGTGAAGCAGAAGGCATGCAGGAAACGTCACGTGTGTCTGTGTGTAGATAGAAGATAGAAGGGACTGGGAAATTAGCTCAGCTGCCTGAACACTCGCTCTGAGGGTACAAGTAGCTTTGCCATTGTGCCATGTTACCATAGCGGTTCGTTGATAAGGGACTACTTTGTGCTGCTTATTCTGCTCCAGTTTAGCTGCTTAAAGGGAATCTTACCCCAAAACATTTTTATTGCGCAATGGAAGCAGCATTTATACATTTGTAACTGTATTTGCACTGGAAAGCAGAATGAGTTATTATTTCTTTTCCCTGGTTGTGACTGGTGAAACAATGTAGCACAACATCAGTTTCCTCCACGTTTGTTCATCAGCTGCTATTGTGCTACTTACACTCAGAACAAGCAATGTAGCCAATATAAGCTGCTTTCAGTGACAATTGCATTTAGTTATAACTTTGAAATCTGACATGGGGCTAGGCATATTGTCAATTTCCCAGCTGCCCCCAGTCATGTGACTTGTGCTCTGATGAACTTCAGCCACTCTTTACTGCTGTACTGCAAGTTGGAGTGATATCACCCCCTCGCTTTCCCCCCAGCAGCCTAACAACAGAACAATGGGAAGGTAACCAGATAACAGCTCCCACTGAGACTGCTCCAGTTACATTAAGTAGGAGAAATAACAGCCTGCCAGAAAGTAGTTCTATCCTAAAGTGCAGGCACAAGTCACATGGCTGGGGCAGCTGGGAAACTGACAATATATCTTACCCCATGTCTGATTTCAAAATTGAATATAAAAAAATCTGTTTGCTCTTTTGAGAAATGAATGTCAGTGCAGAATTCTGCTGAAGCAGCACTATTAACTGATGTGTTTTAGAAAAAAAACTTGTTTTTCCATGACAGTATCCCTTTAAGAACTTGAATGGAAAAATATGAATCAGCAAGGTCGGGGGTTGACGACCCAAAAACTCTAATTGATCGAGTTTTTGGCGGAAAAAACCTTGAACTTTCGGGCAATACCCTCTGAAAAAACTCAACATCATGAAAACTATTTAAAACTGATTTAAGGGACCTCTGTCATTTTAGCTATTTTTAGGGTAGGGTTATAATAAATCTCGAAAAATTTGATTTTTTTTTATGTTTTTTAAAAACTTGAAAAATTTGTTGTGTTTTTTCACTGGAACAATGGATTTTTGACCAAAAAATTAACCTTGAAAACATGAATTAATGTTGAAAAAAACAACTTGATCCTTCATGAATCTGCCCCTCAGTCACCTGGGAACCTTCATTGGAAAAAAACCCCATAATATCCCCCCCCGTCAGACATATTTATTGGAAGAGAAGCAAAATCCACGTTGGTCATGTCATAACCACACCCACCTTTGTTACATGACATTAAGGGGGTTATTTACTAAACTCCTGGGAGCAGGCACACGGATCGCTTTGTTTTCCGAAGTTGTCCGTAATTGCCTCACGAGGAAACTTTGGGCGACTTCGGAAAACAAAAGCGCTCCATGTGCCTGCCCCCAGGCAATTTACATTTTAGCTGGCGGAAGGCAGATTGAGGAGATTAGTCGCCACGAATAAGAGATTTGTCGCCTGGCGACTAATCTCCCCGAATCTGCCTGTGTGGCCAGACCCTTACACTTCACTCTACTAGATACTGCATAGGCTCCCTACTATTCCTCCTTTTCAACAATACTAAATACTTTCCTTTGATGCAGATGCCTGCACTTCTAAACATTCCATCAATCATTACAGTAATAGAGAAAGCCGAATTATTTCAGTACCTGGAACCTGGACCACATGCAAGTGTCACTTTGTATTGGTGCTTTGTACACAGTGTCTTCAGCCAAACTGTCCCATTACAGCTATAGATCCAAATATATACCTCTCAATCCATAGTTTTGTTTATTTTTATACATAATTTTACACCTTTGCAAAGATCAGGGACCCCAACTCTCACATAAGTGTTCAGTTTTAACTCTCCGCTAACTTATGTTTTGTATTACACAAGGCAAACCATACACTTTTGGTGGCCCCCAGTTCCAAGCCTCCAACAGTGGGGTACTGGCAGGTCTTGTAGCTTACAACAAAGATTCCTGATTCCCCAGCCTCTCCAATTTCTAAGCTTGGTGTCCAGAAGAGAGGTCGGCACCTCTCCAATATGTATAAGAACAAAAGAATCACCAGACACTGGACAGCAGGTGAAGCGGGGCGAACCCCTGCATGTTTAATTCAAGTCTTGTGATGTAATGATTTGAGGGCGGACCCCTTCATCAGACATGCAAAGTAGCGTGCACACGCCTCAGAAATAGCCCTCATAATTAAGAACAATTACAACATGTTAATAATTCAGATTTCCTGATGCAAAGCACCGGCATGTGCCAATTCATTTATGGATTCATTTGTGAACACTAATAATACATTTAAACAAACACAAATCAGTTATCCGCAACCATGTACCCCCAAAGAGGAGGAAAGAACAGGGTCAGAGGAAAAAAAGAAAAGAAACTACTCTGGCACGACATTTTCACCAACAGGGACACAGGGTTTGTCAATTGAGATGGCAAATCTTAGAAAAAGTAAGTGGCAGCAACCACAAGGAAAAATAACAGAGACTATTACAAAAGGAGTGCTTCTGTATATGGCTGCTACAGGCAAAACAGCCACAAGGGTTAAACGAGGAGTTTAACTTGAATTGTTACTTATATAGTGAATAAAGTACCCCCTCTTGTAAAATATAAGGATATTATAAGTTACCGAGGAGCTTCATGACCATATAAAAACACGAGGCCGAAGGCCGAGTGTTTTTATACAGGTCATGGAACTCCGAGGTAACTTATAATATCCTCATATTTTACAACTGGGGGTACTTTATTTATTATAATACACACATTTTAGTGAGTCATGTGACAGAAATTACATCACTACTCACCGTTTATAACTGATGACATCACTACTCACCGTTTATAAGGATATAATTTACAAGATATTTATGGCTTTTGTGTATTATAAATCTCTATTTGTATCTATTATGTTCCTGTACCTAATTCGTTGTAGTTACAATGTTTCATTTATCCCCTTCAGTGAATGAGACTAAGACCAGGGAAAGTTTTCACTCAGGGTGAAGTAGTTCCTTTTCCTTTATTGTTAGTATTGTTGTTCTTAAACTTTGTACTCTTTTTGATATGTGTAAATGTTTTTAACTTTATTATCACTGGTTTTTAGGCAATATTGTATCTTGCATTAACATGTTGGATTAACTGATAATGTAAAAGAAGAAAGCACTGGACACTTTCACATATATGCGGATCACAGGATGGTTTTATCCACAGTTTTTTATTCATAATGTCTTTTCACAATTTTTTTATTCATAATGCTATCTTTTATCATATTATGTAATACACAAGTGGTTACTAGTAAATTATTGTTTTTGGCAAGCATGTTGTGCTTTGCATCAGGAAATCTGAATTGTTAACATGTTGTAATTGTTCTTAATTATGAGGGCTATTTATGAGGTGAGTGCACGCTACTTTGCATGTCTGACGAAGGGGTCCACCCCTAAAATGTTACATCACAAGACTTGAATTAAACACGCAGGGGTTCGCCCCACTTCACCTGCTGTCGAGTGTCTGGTGATTCTTTTGTACTTGTACTAGCAGGACTCCCATCCGGAGCCACATTCATGGAGAGTGGGCTAAGCTGCTGCAAAAAGTGGTGGGGTTTTGGCAGCAGTTGGTCGGCTGAGTTTGTTTGTATAGGGAGTGGGGCCAGGTGGGTGTAGATTGCCTAATTTAATAGGGATATTTATCAAATTTCTATCAAATCTATTAGCACCCTTTTAATAACTATGCCAGTGAATATTGAGCGGTTTCCTTTAGAGGAGGTCCCCTAATATCAGAAGATTAACATCCTGTACTTATTTGATATTTAGTATTTTTGTCTGGGATGTCGAGCTACAACTCACAAAGGAAAACTTTACCCCCAAAATGAATATTTAAGCAACAGATAGTTTATATCATATTAAGTGGCATATTAAAGAATCTTACCAAACTGGTATACAGTAGAACCCACATTATACGTTTTTCAGGGGACCAGAAAAAAATTATATAAAATCCAGGAAAATGTAAAATCAGGGAAACGTATTATGCATAAATATAGGTGGGACCACAAAGGGAGATTTTTGTACTTACCGTTAAATCTTTTTCTCTTGTCCTATATTGGGGGACACAGGCACCATGGGGATGAAGATCCTGCAGCTGGAGATTGGACACTAAGTTGTTAAATTTGACTCCTCCTCCTGCTCTGGGCTTCATCCCCTGTCTCCTCCTAACAGCTTCAGTTTCAACCGAAGAAGGAGCAATATAACCCAAAACAGAAGAGGAGTTGGAAACCCCCCGAATAGCTAACCATAAACAATATAACCGTATAAACACAACTAGTAACTACATGAATACCAGTGTCAATACAGGGAGGGAAGGCCTGTGTCCCCCAATATAGGACAAGAGAAAAAGATTTAACGGTAAGTACAAAAATCTCCCTTTCTCTTGCCTAATTGGGGGACACAGGCACCATGGGGATGTCCCAAAGCAACCCAGAGGGCGGGACACTGAGTACCCCAAAAGGTGTTCAACCAATCACGGCCCGCAACACCTTCCTCCCGAAGCTTGCTTCGGCAGAAGCCAGAGTGTGTAGCCTGTAGAATCGCGTGAAAGTGTGAAGGGACGCCCAGGTGGCCGCTCTGCAAACTTGTTCCGCTGAAGCATGGTGTCTGACCGCCCAAGACGTGCTGAGGGAGCGTGTGGAGTGAGCTCTCACCTTGAGAGGAGGAGGTTTCCCCCGCAAGGCATAGGCCCTAATGATAGTACTACGGATCCACTTGGCTATTGTCGTCTTGGCTGCTTTGGACCCGCATTTAGGCCCAGTGGGAATAACAAACAGGGCGTCCGTCTTCCTGACAGCTTCGGTGGCTTGCAGGTAAAAAGTGATAGCGCGAACCACATCCAGAGTGTGCAGTTTACTCTCCGCAGGGTTCTTGGGATCCGGACACAATGAGGGAACGACCATATCTTGGTTGAGGTGGAATTTCCGAAACTACTTTTGGTAGAAAATCCGGAGTAGGTCTGAGCACAACCTTGTCCTTATGGATGATGGTGAACGGTTGTCGGCAGGACAAGGCCGCCAATTCAGAGACTCTCCGAGCAGAAGTGATGGCCAGGAGAAACACCACTTTTTCAGTCAGGGTAGAGAGAGGAATAGAGTCAATGGGTTCGTAAGGGTCTTCCTGAAGAACTGAAAGGACAAGGTTAAGGGTCCCAGGGTGAAAACTTGGACAACGATACGGAGGTACCAACCTGTAGCTCCTTGCAGAAAGGTTTTGATATTACTCCTGAGGGCCAGCCTCCGCTGGAGGAGGATGGATAATGCAGACACTTGAACCTTCAGTGAACTGACAGCCAGACCCTTCGTCAACCTTCCTGCAGGAAAGAGAGAACATCATGTTCTTTAGCCTTCTGGGGATCCGAGCCTCTAAGTTCGCACCAAGATATGGAACGTCTTCCAGACGCGGTGATATGCCTTTGCCGAAACGGGTTTCGCGCCCGCAGCATGGTAGGGAAGGAGCCTCAAGCCAGGGAGCTCCTGCTTTCTTTAGAACTAAGGCCTCAAGAGCCACGCCGTTAAAGCCCACTGATGAGAATTCGGCTATCCGTGGAACGATGGGGCCCTGCCTTAGCAGATCTTTTCTCTGAGGAAGATGGAATGGAGCGTCTGCGCTAGCCTGTACTAGATCCCGCGAACCACGCTCTCCTGGGCCAAAGGGTGCTACCAGAAATTATCTGGGTCCCCTTCTCTCTTGATCTTCTTGATGACCTTTGGCAGAAGTGCCAGGGGTGGAAATATGTACGCATGGGAGACTGCCAGGGAGCACAAGAGCGTCGACGGCGTGTGCCAGAGGATCGTTGCTTCTTGCCACGAACTTCGTGACCTTTCGATTGGTCCGGGGATGCCATCAGGTCGATTTCCGGAATTCCCCATCTGTCCACTATGAGTTGGAAAACCTCTTGATGGGAGACTCCACTCTCCGGGATCTAGCGTCTCTCTGCTCAGATAGTCCGCTATCCAGTTGTCGACCCCTGGTATGTGGACCGCCGATATGGCAGGAACATTGTTTTCTGCCCACTGTAGGATGCTGTTTGCTTCCCGAAGGGCCGCTTGACTTCTGGTGCCGCCCTGGTGATTTATATATGCAACTGCCGTCACCATTTGTCGGACTGGATCCGTACTGCTTGACCCCGAAGTAGGTCGGTTCAGGTGTTCCAGAGAGTAACGAATCGCTCTCAATTCCAAGATATGATGGGAAGACGTCTCTCTCTCGATCCCAAAGGCCTTGGATCGTCGTTTGATTCTAGTACACCCTCCCCATCCCCGTAGGCTGGCGTCCGTTGTGAGAACCGTCCAGAGGTGTGGGGGGAAAGGCCGCCCTTCTGCTGTTGTGATGTGGTCGGAGCCACCAGTCGAGGGAGAGTTTTACCCTGAGTGGAAGGGTTATCTGTCGGTCGAGAGCTTCCCGATCCCTTCGTTGTTGCAGAAGAATGGCATGTTGAGGGGCCTGGTGTGGAATTGTGCGTAGGGAATTGCCGGGAAGGCCGCCACCATCGTTCCGAGGGTTTGCATGGCCATGCGCAGTGACACAGTGGGAGCATTCCTGATGGTCCGAACTCTGTTCTGTAGTGTGATGGTTTTGTCTCGAGGAAGAAGAGCTCTCCCCCTGCGAGAGTCCAAGATCAGGCCCAGGTATTCTATTGTCGGAATTAGGGTGGACTTGTTGTAGTTGATCATCCACCCCAAGTCCGTCAGGGTCCTCAGGACTTGGGTTGTATGGAGATGGGCTATGGCTGCGGAGGAGCCCTTGACGAGAAGGTCGTCCAAATAAGGAATGACCGGTATGCCCTTGAGTCTTAAGCCCTCTAGCGCTGCCGCCATGACCTTGGTGAAGGCGCGGGGGGCTGAAGATAGCCCGAATGGAAGAGCCACGAATTGCCAGTGGTGACCGTTGACGAAGAATCTGAGAAACCGGTGGTGAGCCGGGTGGATGGGTATGTGGAGGTAGGCGTCTTTGATGTCGATTACAGACATGAACTCTCCGTCTTCCATGGCTGCCAAAACGGATTGGATGGATTCCATCTTGAAGTGGTATTTGCGAACAAATGGGTTGAGGTCCTTGAGGTCTAGGACTGGGCGTAGGGATCCGTCTTTCTTGGGTACCATGAAGAGGTTGGAGTAGTACCCTCTGCCGGTGTCTGTTGTCGGTACGGGCTGTATTGTACCGGCCGCGGCGAGGTCCTGGATGACAGAGAGGAATTTGATTTTGTTGGGTTGTTGACTGGGCAACCTTGAACAGAAAAATCTGTGGGGTGGTCGTTGCATAAAGTCTATCAATAGTCCTTGAGAAACCACCCGAAGAACCCACAGGTCCTTTACGTGTTGGTGCCACACCTCCCGAAAAGATTTTAGGCGGCCTCCTAGGGGGATCCTTTCGGGGGTGGGCACCCCTTCATGCTGAACTGGACTTGTCCTGGGAGGATTTTGTGGTAGTCTTGTTGGACGACCAGTTGGGTCTTTTTTTTGGTTTGGTAGCGGGAGCGGAAATGCGAACTGGATTTATCCGACTGTGTCTTTGTGCGTTGGCCTTGCCTGAAGGGACGAAAAAAGGGCCTTCTCTTGAAGGGAGGTCTTTTGGTTCTCGTCTGTGGGAGTAGGGTGCTTTTCCCACCCGTGGCCTGGGATATAATCTTGTCAAGTTCGGCTCCAAAGAGTAGTTTCCCTTGGAAGGGAAGGCTGACTAGGGAGCGTTTGGATGTTAAGTCGGCCGACCAGGATTTCAGCCACAGGAGCCGACGAGCTGCCACGGATTGAGCCGAGGCCTGTGCCGCCATCTTTGCTGCGTCAATTGCTGCGTCGCCGATATAAGTAGTAGCGTCCGCAATTTGGGACAGAAGGTTGTCTGTAGTGGGATCCTCAGATCCAATAAGTTGTGCTACTTGCTCCACCCAGACCTCCATTGCCTTTGCGACCCAGGCAATAGCGAAGATTGGTCGAAAGGCAGAACCTGACGCTGTAAAGGCTGACTTGCAGAACCCTTCAAGGCGCTTGTCGATAGGGTCCTTGAATGCAGCCGCATCTGCCACAGGTATGGTAGTATTCCTGGACAGTCTTGAAACAGGGGGGTCTACCGCTGGGGGTGATGCCCAAAGATCAGTGCACTCTTGAGGAAATGGATATGTCTGAGAGAATCGTCTAGAAATCTGTACCCTGTGGTCCGGGTGTTTCCACTGGGCCTTAATTAAGTCATCGAGTTGTTCGTATGCTGGAAATACGTGTGAACTCTTCTTATGTCTTTTGAAGATGTTCTTAGCTGGTTCAATTACAGCGACTGAGTCTTCAATATTTAGTGTGGTGAGAACCGCTTGGATGAGGCCTTCGACCTCCTTTGGTGTTCTGGGCATATCCAGATCGGGATCCAGATGCTCCTGGTCAGAGCCCTCCTCAGATAAAACTTGGCCTTCCTCATCGGAGGGAGTGAAAGGATCCCCTGGGGAATCTGGAGGGGAAGGAGCGTGTCTTTTGGTGCCCGGAGGGCGGTCATCCGGCCTGTAAGGGTGTGAAAGTCGCTCAAGAACCTTATCTAAGGTCTCGGGAATGCGGGCCAAATTTTGTATGCCTGCGAGTGAGAGGGACAGGGCCCTAACTAATTCAGAGTCAGAAGTGCCGGCCAATGGGGGTGGCGAGGGTTCTGAAGGTCTGCAGGCTATACACACTGAATCAGCCGAAGCAGAGTTAAACTTTGCCTTGCATAATGTACATGCCAGAAAGGATATCTGAGCATTGGAACGTGAAAGAGCTGAGGATTTGGAGGTCCTGGGCTCTTCTGTTTTGTCTGCCATATTGCTCCTTGCAACGTGAAACCAGAAAATATGTTTTTGTATATTTTCTTTTATTTAGTTTTTTTTTTATGAGACAGGGGTCCCCAGCCTAGCGTGGGGTGGATGGCAGAGAGCTTTCTTGGCGTGGATGGCCTGTGGAGACAGAGAGGGGCATATGGGGTAAGTGACCCTGAAACCTAATGCCTAAGTATAGGAAACGAAAAGGTACTTGCCTTAGGGAAGGAGTAGCTGTAACTCCGTTGCAGTCCCCTAGCAGAACGCAGGCTGTACCAGGCAGAGACCTGGGATCCTGCTGTAGAGAGCCTGAGGAAGCTGCGCAGTAGGTCAGAGAAGGGCGCCGGTAGCAAACAAGTGCGGCGCGGAGAGAAAATGGCGCGATGTACAGTGAACGCTGGGCGGAAGCGGAAGTGCGTTCCAGCGTGGAACGCAAGAAGACGCGCCAGAACCAAAAGGGACGGAAGATACCGGAGGAGAGGCAGTAGGCCCTAACCGGATGGAGGGAAGGGTAAGGAGAGCCTGGGAAGCCTGTATTCACTAGAGGCCACATAGTTGAGGGGTAAATAGAATCATACTCACGTAGTATGCCAGCTGGTCCATGCCCAGTAGTAAGATCTCCCTAAATATATGACAAATAAAAATATACATGAATAAACACATATATCATCATTTGTAGCATACTGTACAACACCCAGAGGGAGTGCACGGCGCTGCTGCAGACCTCCGAAGAGCGGGAAGCAGCGCAGGGAGATAGGAGCAAGCCTGCAGACCTCCGTAGAGCGGGAAGGCTATAGGGCATCTAATCAATAGCTGGAGGGGCTCTTGAATGGATCAATGGCCCCTTAGAGTGGCAAGATCGTAACACGTAGTTCTGATCAGTTGCTCCAGCCACAAGGTATATGTCTTCTCCTTCTGAGGACACTAAATGAAACTGAAGCTGTTAGGAGGAGACAGGGGATGAAGCCCAGAGCAGGAGGAGGAGTCAAATTTAACAACTTAGTGTCCAATCTCCAGCTGCAGGATCTTCATCCCCATGGTGCCTGTGTCCCCCAATTAGGCAAGAGAAAACAACAATGTAAAATGAGGGGAAACTTAAAATCAGGGGATGTAAAAAGGGGGTTCTACTGTATATATTAAAGTAAATATTGCCCTTTTACATCTCGTACCTTGAACCCCCATTTTATGATGGTCTCTGTGCTGCCTCAGAGATCACCAGACAAGAAATACCGCAGCTCTAAGTGTAAGAGAAAGAAGTGTGGGAAGCAAAAGACTGAACTCTGTTTTTTAATTGGCTCATGTGACCGAACATATATGGGTTGTTTGCTTTGTTTGTGTGCACCGTGAATCCTATGATCCCAGGGGGCGGCCCTTATTTTTTAAAATGGCAATTTTCTATTTATGGTTACCCAATGGCACATACTACTAAAAAAGTATATTATTATGAAAATGGTTTATTTACATGAAGCAGGTTTTTACATATGGGCTGTTTTATGCAATATCTTTTTATAGAGACCTACATTGTCTGGGGGGTATAGTTAGTTAAGTTAGAGTTTCCTAACAGGATAAAATCCAACCTAATGAAAACAACCTAATGAGAGTATTGGGCTCAGCCTGCCCCTTCTTATGGACTGACAACTTAAATGTTTGCTCACTTAAGGTATCATGTCCAGATTACAGACATTTCTGATAACTCTCCAAATGTTTTTATGCCCCCCCCCCCCGGCATACCGATAAATCTGTAGTCCCTTTTATGGTGTCATCATTGTACAGTTGTAGTATGCAGTAATATGGACACTTAAACCTTATATTAGATTTTTTTCCCCTACTATGTGAAAAGTTGCACTGCACTGGTTTTGTGCAAGTGATTGGGACTCGGTTGTATAATCCACAGGGGAAGAGGAGGAGGCATATGGATTTAACACAACTTACATTTTTCACATATGAATGATGAGGGATATCCCTATAGTCAGCACCAACCATCTGTTTTTTTGGTGTGCTATCACCGTTAATGTGGATATGATCTTAAAAGTTCTTGTGGTAATGTGGGTGTGGTTTACAGTGGATGTGCTTTAAAAGGGGGAGTGGTCAACACTGACTTCCATTATCGACTCTTTACCACGTAGGCCAGAACAATTTCGGCCCTCGGTACCACAGAAGTTGGTCAGCACTGACCTGCAGCAATTAACCAAACCAGGCTCCCTGTATACTTCTGCACGGTCTAAAATGGATTTTCTCTCTCTATTTTCATGCACTGGGCCTGCTTATAGCTCATAGTGATCTGATTTGTAGTTATGGAGGAAATGTAACAGCTAATATAGTAATTCATGTAGCTAAAATAACTGGAAACAGTATATGCTATTCAATGTACAGTATCTAAACGACTCTTTGGCTAGATGAATACATTTTTGGACCAAGAAGCTTTGTATTTAAATACGGTATGCCCCAAGCGGTAAATCATAACTGGATTAAGATTTTAAAGTGGACAGTTCTAAAGGGCAACTAGTACATCATCACATACAATAGTTATTTATTAGAAACTTATCAGGACTGCACCAGGTTCAAAATACCAACATGCCTAGATATAGACTAAGAGATCATATGGAATTCCTTTGATTCTACACTCCAATAATTCAGCCCTAATTTATACTCTGCCTCTTTGACCCACATTATCTTGTACCTTATCTGCAGATCCCCTCGTAAATGACTGACACCTTACACATAGATTGATATTCCTTTTTGTTGGTCCTTTGACCTATGAGCTGAATGTTGTATATATACCAAAAGGGTTGCCCTGTAACAGGGGTTGAAAGTGAAATCTCTGATTAATCATGGACTTATTCCAGGTCATAATTTCTCATTGCATTTGAATATTAAAAGGCCCATTAATGGCTATTAATACCAGAATAGTATAAACAAGTGCAAGAAATAATTTGACTGAAATTACTCATAAATTTAGTAACCGCAAATACCCATCTAAAGTTAGCATAGGGAATGTGCTGTCATTTATGTAAATAATGGAATTTCTGCCATTATAGCATGCATATTAAATCTGCAAAGACAAAGCTCCACTATTACATGTATAAAATACCAGCATGGGGAATGTCACAATTATGACATGAACAACTAAGTACAACAAATTCCAGTATATTCTTTTCATACAGTTGAACTGGAGATATTAAAGATATTCTCTAAGAAATTTGTATCAGGTTATAAAACGATTTGGTCCAGCCAATCAATTGACAGTTTATTTTTAAAGGAATCAATGGGAAAACAGGAGTAGAAGGGAAAAAAAGACCGTCAGATGTAGAAACTCAATAGCCAAATTGGAAAAACCACAACGGTCATAAGAAACAGTTTAGTAAAAGCTGCCAGCCATCCTATTATTGTTTTTCATCTAATAACTTTAGATATAAATAATCACTTTTACTAGGAGGTATAATACGGACAACCTGGCAATCCTATCATAGTGCCATGCCATAGTTTCAGAAGTAATAGGCATTCAAAGCAAACAGGGGTGTAACAACAGGATCTCCAACTGCTGGGTGGCCCAGGAATGTAGTAGGACTGTTAGAGATCCTGAGTCCATCCTCACATTTCAAGGATTTCTTGCTTCAATTAGGACACTGGCACAATTATATTTCCTTAAAATAACTCATACCGTACTAGCCACAGAGAACCAAAGGCCACTCCAATATATCCTTTCCACAGAGACCATTGACAATATGCCAGCTTGCTGATAAATCACATGAAGTAATTGATACAACTATCCCCACTTGTGTGCCCAGGACCCTAATATGTTACAGGAGCAATAAAATCAGGTCAGTATAATTTGATCCACCATCTGGCCAATAATATGCTTGAACATTCAGTAACATTTAACTAAGGTAAGTTAATGTATCAAATTTATTGTATGCAGCTTTAAGTACAGACAGATCACTGATTGGCATTTGCTGGTCACTTCTTCCACAATAATCTTACATTCTTGGCCAAGGATTCTGGTCTGACTATCTAACAAAAGGCCATGCTTGAGTATGAAAAGCAATTTTATTGTCTACAGCAACTAGTAACTTCCTTTATACACGTACTGTAACAACCATTTGTCTAACTTTTTTTTACATTTGCATGTATATTTATTAAAAAAAAATGTTAACATACTGAAAGATCCAGTTGTTTAGTCAGGTGGTCAAATGTATCTATGGCCCTTTGGTGTGCAAAAATTGGGCTGTTCTTATTCCTTGACCGAATCTCATCCAAGGGCCTTCAATTTATAGGACCCCATTTATTAAACCTCAAATTTATCTGGTTGGATTTTCGAAGGGGAAAATTTACCGAATTTTTAAAGATTTATTATATCCCAAAGCTGCTAAATACTTCATCTCAAACCAGTTGAGGTCATGAAGAAGTCCATGGCAGATGCCCTTTAAGTTGTTTCTTCACATCGTGATCTGCACTGGGATTTTTGTCCCATAATCCAATAAACTCGAGTTTTCAGACCTTCAAACACAATTCGAATTGACGCTCAATTTTATCCCAACATGATTTTGCTCCAACTTTTTCAAGAACAATTATTTATAAATGAGTTAAATTCGTGAATGAGTTAGGTCGACTTCATTTTAATAGAAAATTTGATTAATTTGAGTTTTAATAAATAACCCCCAGCGTTTTGTCTTTTAGAGTTTCCTTAGCCATTTGCTGCCTTTGCAAGTATCATATATAGAAGCTAAAGTATCTGGTTCCCAACTCTTGATTTTGTCATGTCTTTTTATTGCAAAATTATTTTCTCATTTTCTATTTAAAAAAGCTAAATTGATAAGTGGTATAGAGGCAGGGTGATAGATCATTGATGCATTTATTCTAATTATGGAACTACAGGGCCTGTGCTAACCTGGGAATATTGATTGTAACCCAATACCCCAATCCCGTATATAACCTTATGGATCCGGGAGAACATTCGATCCATGGACTTGCATCTAACATTCCGTGTGTCGCTTGTTCCATATGATAACAATGCTTTGTTACAGTATTGGTGTTACGAATCTCCTGCAGAGAACATTGAGTTGCATCACTGTCTATTGTAATATACATATATATTGTAATATATATATATATATATATATATATATATATATATATATATATATATATATATATATATATATATTGCTGTTCAGGAACAAGTGTCTATTTACTGTTATATTTTGATGAATGTGTATTTATCTAATAATGGGATGCTCAGGGGCTCTCACACACCTTTATTGTATATTACATAGTAAGTTTGGTGCTCAATGATGGACAATACGGCAACCTCCTAATATATATGTAAAAGAAGCACACTGGCACACAAGACATGTAGATGCAGGGAAACCCTTGCAAAGTTTTAAACGCAGAAGTGCAACTTTCAGGGCTCACCTTCCAGGTTTACAGTGCTTCATGTGGTCTGGATCCCTACAATAGACGTTGAACAGGGATAGAAAAACACCCTGTTTCCCTTGTCAGTACTTGGTACCTTCACTACAAGCAAGCAGAGCCTACGGGAGACCTACTCCCATCTATCCTACTTGGTAAAGCTTGAAGCTGCTCTTGATAACTAAACTCACTGACTCACTGCTTCTAGAGAGTGCTACAACAGTGGCTATCCTGCACACTAGCTAACCTTGTTCTCAGGGTCCCTGTTCCCTGACTTCTTTAAAGGGGTTGTCCCTTCAGGGCCTAACACTTCTGGGGCCTTGTTGACTCCAGGCTCAATGGAAGGGCCACCCCTTGCAAATCACCATGTTACAGTAATGCAAGAAATGGTCATCAACCTAAGGGCCAATGAACTTGGTATGCAAAATAAGTAGAAATGGTACATGGGTTTTAATTAATTGAAGCCATGGGGGCCATTAAACCTATGGGGCCCTACACCATTTTTAAAGAACAACCATTTTAACCCCTCAGGGTTCAAAAAGAGGCAATCCTCTATGACTTGATAAGCATGAGAACATCTATTTGAATTAGGAGGTTTCATCTTAGCTGCAAAAAATATTTTTATTACAGGAAGAGTTGTGGATTTTTCTCCCTGAATCCGTTCTACCGGCAGATACATTAGAAAGCTTCAAGAAAGGGTTGGGTGGGAAAGTGAGAAAATAAGTTCCTAAAATGAACTCTTAGTACAAAATTGATCCAGAGACTGGGCTTACTTTCCATCAAGGTATATTGGAGAGGTTCAATTGGTTTTTTTTTTTTAAAAGGTTGAATTCAATGTACTTTTGTCAACCTTATCTATTATGTTACTATTTCTTACTATTATTATTTCTTATTATTATGATTTCTTATTATTATGATTTATTATTATTAAGATCTACATAGAAATGAACAGCTCTTCTGGAGCGCTAGAGGGAATACAATATTGCAGAGATTTACCCTGGCACACTGCACCATGTTAAAAATGGCACTAGCCATCTCACTTGCTGCAAGAAAAGATATTGATGGAACCCATTAATAGAACACAGGAATTACCAGCAGGACCAGGGTGGATAAAACAAGCACATAAGACTGTTTATGGGATTTTGTCCAGATCATTAGAACTAATATTAAAAGGAAGATGGATATGAGGGGGCTTGGAGGTTATTAACAATGTCTCCCAATTAAAAAAATACAATAGGGGCCAATGTATTTTTAAGATGTTTATTATTTAAAATATCATATTGATGTCAATCTTGTGAATCGCTGTTGTCAATCTTCTAGCTGCCATCGGGACCAAGTTTTTCTGCGGGGCCCAAAGATGACATAGGGCCCCTGCACATGTGCCCCCGTCCCTCCCCCGATGGCTGCCATGATGTTTTCTTACTTCAGTGCTTCATTTCTAAGGAGAGATTGCTCAGTGTTAGCCATGGAGACGGTATGTGTATAATTCTAAAATTTGTTAATTTTTTTAAATATTTATTTACTATTATTTATATCTCATTCCCTTTGCTTCTAATTTAAAGGTCAACTATAACTACTACAACTAATAACATTTTCTCCCATCTCATCATATTTATCTCTCTCATAGATTTGGCCTAGTTTAGTGACCTCTGCCCTAATACAATCTCACCCTTTATTATGGGCGCTTTAGTTACAGAATTATAGTATATTTATGAAAGCCAGAGAATATTGTATGAATAAGATCAGTAGGTGGATATGGTCTATACATCAAGTGAACTATAATGAGAATCAACAGTTTCCTTACCTCTCTGTAGATGCCACTTGATATTACTTTTCACACCCCTTTCATTCCAGATGTTACGAACGAAGGGGTGTGATAGTAGCTGCTCTGCAGATGGCCTCCAATCCGGATTTTTCTGGAGGCATTTCTTTATAAAATCATGGAAGTTGTCACTCCTGGAAAAAAGAAACCGATGCAAAATTATAATTGTTCATGTTGTATAATAACTAAATTCCCAGAGCTCATGCATTTAAAAGACTGGAAATAGAACCAGCACAGCCATGTGCCCTATATACCCCATAAGCTTCTATTTTATGGAAAGTCCTTTTGTTAAACATTGGGATCTTGATCATGTTACTCTGTGCCTAATTAACAACACAGACAAAGCATAACAAGACAAAAGCTGTTCAAGAAGGTAATAGACAGTAAAATCCTTCCCTTCTAATGGTTCAACTGATCTGCTTGATTAGGGGGGTCTTTTTGCTTACTTACTAACCCTAAATTATTAGAGTACATTTACCTTCTACCATAATATGATGTCTCTGGTTTTGCCAACATCTTGGCCTAGCTTTTATTGGCTGCCAGATAATAACCCCAAGATCTTAAGCTAAGCATGAGCTCCTGCACCTGAGCATTTACACATATAACACTTTATCTTCCCCCTTACTTCTTTCCCATTTATCTCTTCCCTATCCTTACTTCACCCCAATGTCCCCCTTGCCATAACTTCTCCCTTGCCTATTTCCCCATATGTTTCCTTGACTCTCTCATTTGTACACCCCTTTACCACATTATCAATATCCCTACATTCTCCTCATTTCCTTTTCATTCCCCACCCTCTCCACCTCACCCTCTCTTCCTGTTTCAGTGGAAATCACTCACCATGAGTCCCATAGCAATACTGGAGCAGGACCATGCATTATTCTTTTGATGCGTGCATGGCTGGGAAATCTGCTGAATGCTAGGTTGGAAGAAAATACAAGATGAGAATATGATTGACAATCACAACATTTCTTAAAAAAACAAATCTTGAAAAAAAATCTAATTAACTTAATTGTATACTTGTTACTTTATTGCCAGCATACTGACAAAATAACGGTATTGTAACTGGCAAATTCAAATTTTAGTAAATCAGCCCCTTACTAACCAGCCCCATAGTTTTCAATATTTAATAATATCCCATGTTTAAGCGTGACACCTAAATGTCCTCTAACATTTTTACAAACAGTTCTTTATGCACTATAGCACACACACTGGGGTTTACTTACGGTAGTATCCTTCTGCCATTTCAAGGGCGGAGATTCCCAGTGACCATACATCAGCCTACATATTGAAATATGGAAGAAAAGGCAACTATTAGAAAAGAATATACACAGGGCACATGAAAAAAATTACAATCATTCAGATTCTTTTATCTATGCATCTGCAACCTCACAATAATTCTATTTTGTAAGAAAATATAGTAGAACCCCCATATTATGTGTTGGAAAATCAGGAAAATTCATTAAGCATTATATATTGGTGGGACCAATTGTAAAGCAATTGTAAAGTATTGAAGTGATGCGATCTTTAAAAAATGACCCCAAACACCCCAGGCTGAGTGTGTCACACAGAGTTGGAAAATCCCATAAAGAGTCAAGTGGAGTTGGTTTCTAACATTCCTGTGCCCTGCAGTTCTCTCCTTCACTTCAGATTCCCCCTCTCATATCACAGAAACCATATTACAGCTTTGTATTCACTGTTATGAGAGGGGTATGTGAAGTGAGTGAAAAAGTCCACACAGTGCACCTTGTACAAGTTACATACATTATATATAAAACGAGAGAGAAGACATCACAATACCTTAGAGGTGTATTCTATGACCTTATAGTTAGTGTTGACCAGTACTTCTGGTGCCATGTATGGAAGAGCACCTGCAGTACTATGACTGTTTTCACCAATGGTGGCATAGCTGACATCACCTGAAATTGTATAACAAAAGCAGGAATTTTAATTTTCATTTATAAATGCAACCCACCATGACGATAGAAATAAATATCCGTTTGTTCAGGTTTTTGGTATCACTTACTGATCTTCACTTCTGCATCAGATGTTATCATGATGTTGTTTGGCCTTAAGTCATGATGAATCACCTTGTGCTTATCAAGGTGGCACAGGCCCTGAATAAAGGAAAAGTGAAAATATAAATATTTTTCTTGACGTTTAATGAAATAGATTTATCCAGAACAGTACCAAGGAGTTTCACTTGAGACATACCTTTAATACCTCCTTGCAGGTATAAGCAATCCAGCCCTCTTTCAAGGAGTGGGATATGTTGCTGTTAAAGAGCTGTTTTATCGATGTCCCACTGTAACGCTCCATTGAAATCCAAAGTCCCTCATATTCTGGCATTTTCACAGAGGCAGGTTGGAAATATGCCCCGTAATAGCCAATGATGTTTCCATGGCCAGAAATGGTTTCTAGAACCTGCAGTTCATTGAGGACTTCTTTCTGCTTCTAGTTTAAAAAAAAAAAAAGTAAAGTCAATACAATAAAATGACAATTTCAAATACTCCGACCTAACTTGTAGTTCTAAAAAACGTCAACATTGTAATATCCCTACATGAGAATTGCATAATATGATTAACTCTCAGTTATTTTATTTTTTTAATCCCATACATGTCTCAAATGGTATTCACTTATTTTTACAGTTACATAGTGATTAGCTTAGCAAATTACCCTACTACTACAAATCATAATGTAGGTGTTACAAAAAAGCTTATTAGTCCTTAATTATAGTAATCGTATCAAGACACATTACCTCTTCATCTTTCATGATGGTAACTGCCACCTCCTTTTGTTCTTTACGGTGCCATCCCTACAACAAAAGAAGGAAAGAATCTCTGTGATCATTACTGTTTGGAACATTATGGAAAAGTAAACGCATATATTGTGTGGATATGGAAGGTTTATTGGCAGCTTCAGAAGCACAAGAAAACAAAGAAGGGACAAAACTCTAGAGGGTACAACTAATTGGCTGTATTTACAGAATCACCCAAAATATGACAAAAATTACCCACTAACTGAAATATCTTACATTATAAATGACACCGTAGCTGTCCTCTCCGATGGGCTCCAGGACTTGTACATAACTCCGTGGCTTCTAAAAAAATAGCATTGTATAAAAAAAACATGATAAATACAAAACTGAATTTAAGGCAGTTGGACAAATAACCTTTCCAACATGAAAGAAGCACAGGGGGTGTAGGGGAACTGGGAACTAGTGTATTAGGGGAGAAGGCTGAGGACTGGAATATTTAAGTCAAACCATTAAAGTAGAGCTTTTGCGTCACTTAGTGTTCCAAAATACAGTTCTACAGCTGCTTACCGGGTATTTAGTTGCAAGTAGATGTTGATATGCCTGGAGAAGACAAAAAACATATTTTTTAGATCAACTATTCTTGGGGAGCTGCTAAAATTATAATTTGAAGGAAAAGGAAAGGTTTATTTACTGGAGAGGGGTTGTCAATATGTTCGGTAACATAGCTAGGCTCACACATATAAAGTATACTATGGTTTATATTTACTGACAATCCTTGGTTTTCAAAGAGAGAACTTTTTTTGTAGACAAAACTGAACGCCTGGAGTGCAGTGCTTCAACAGACATTATGGGGGGTACATTATTAAAGATCGAGTTGTGTTTTTCCCCAAAAAAATTGAGTTTTCAGGGTAGCTTTTCAGTAAAAAACTTGGAAGATTTTGAAAAAAAAGAAAACTGCAAAAACATTTTTCTGGTCTCTAATTTTTTCGAGATCATTCATTAATCAGGGTTCGTGCTGAACTAATAAACTTAGCTTGAGAAGAAGCTTTGTTTTTTTTTTAAAATATGAAAGACTTTCTCAGTCCAACTGGTGATTGGTTTGAGAGCCATTTTAGACATTCTTAAATTCAAATTACAAGCAGCTATATCAGTCTCTGAGGCAGCAGCTCATTATACAGAGAGCAAACCATTTAAATATAAACTAATGAAAAGTTTTAATTAAATAATCCTTTCTCAAACCCTTTTTAAAGGCTTTACGACTTACTGCAGAGGGTGTAGATAATAGAGGAAGCAGACCCTGCGGTTGCAGGGGGGCCCAAAGGAAGTGTAGGGGCCCAGTGAGACCCTAAATAATTAAGCATTTGAAATATATCTTGGTAAAATAGCCAAACTTATAAATATTTTTTGGGCCCTAAATTGAATTTGCTATGGGGGCCCAGTAACAACTAGTTAATGCCACTGGCTTACCTGGTTGTTGTTGTCGCCACTTTGCTCCTCAGAGATTTGGAAGAATTTCAGGTCTGGCAGGTGTTGGTGCCCGATTCCTCTGCTATATCCTATTTAGGACAAAAAGAAAATGTATTTTTAGATGACTGATCTGAACCCTTTGATATTGAAAAAGAACTGCAACACCCAACGTTCATGTCCATAAATAAGTAAAGAAGCAAGTTGTGGTGGCAGGGTGAAGATTGTTAATGTTTGGTGTGTCTTTTTAAAAAAACATAATTGTATCAATTTCAGCTTAATGAATAAATACATATTCTGAAACAAACCTATATATATGAGATGTATGTATGTCTGTATATTTTTATTTGTATACCACTGCCTTGAGGGCAAAGCAATGTACAGCAAAACAAATAAATTAAGTAGTAACCAAACAGTGGTCACTGCAATAAATAAGTGCAGTTAAG